>NW_026558585.1:0-153003 GCF_026930045.1 Uloborus diversus | reverse complement strand
ACAATATTGTTGAACTGTAGGATGAACAGTTGCTACCCAACGGTGACGATAATAGATTCTCAAAGGAGTAGCTTCTGTCCTCCCTTCTGCAACTTGTGGATGAAGATATTCTCGAATATAGATATCCGCAGCACTGCACAACACATTAAAAATAACTATTGTAGTAATGATAACACATACAAGAAAGTATGGATGAAAACTATACATTAATAATTTCATTTAAAGCACATTGAAAACGTTCATTAAAAAAGAAAAAAATTCAAAAGCTAGATTAAATATGCAGTGAAATCATATTACAACATGCTTTACGGGACCATAAATTTTATTCAATGTGAAGAGAACTTCCCTGTGATGGAATTCAAGTTAAACCAGGACTGAAATTTATTTTGATGAAACTGATACTTCCTTGTAACAGGATTTCACTGTAGAAGCAATATTTTTCTATGACATCACTGAAAAATATTTCCACACAACAAAAGAATAGAAAAACGTATATCGAACATTCAGACAGAATGGATATATGCACATAGAAAAAAAAGAATGCAACGGAAATAGCAAAATATTTAAAACAAATAATGCTAAAAAATATAATAACGTAGACTTATGCTTTTCCAGCAGGAATCTTTTCTTGAAAATGATGACAGACTACAACTTGCTTCGTTAATATTAAGTACTAGAGGACCCGACAGACGTTGTTCTGTTCAAACTTTGTAAATTGAAAAGTTAAAAAAATTCAATAAACTATCAAATGTTTGAACCATTCTGTTGAAAAAAATTTCAGTGACTAAAAGTACTTCTTTTGACTGAAGGAAACAACCCCATTGTTTGCTTTTGCCACTATCAGCAAGGTCATGGCCGAAGTACATTAGCCCTTGGTCTTTGGCGTCCACAAATTTGGCGACAATTGGGAAAATTGCTAAGACTCCTAATTATCAAACTCTTCCCGCAATTTCTACATCGTCTGGGGGAATTATCATAACGTAGATTGTAAAATATGCAGAATTGGCGAAAACATTTCCCCACTGCTTAAATTCCGTGGCGCCAAGTTTGTGGACCGATTACATAATCAAAATGTATTTAACAATTCAACTTACCTATTTGAGTGTGTGCATACAAGCACTCTGGACAAAGGATCGTTTAAAATCATTTTAACAGCTTGGGCCAGAGTAAATGTTTTTCCAGTTCCAAAAGGTCCAATGATCAACACTGGTGGAAGTCTGAGATTTAAAGGAGTAATTATTGCTTCAACAGCCTCTTTTTGTTTTGGATTCAACCAAGGCTCTAAGTCCAAATTTCCACTGTTGAAGACAATTTCAGTATCATAAAAATTGTTTATATATATATGGTAATAAATATAAAAAACATACGTATCTATGTACAATACTTTTCATTATTATGTCATAACACAAATTCAAATACTAAAAAAGCTAAAAAAAGAAAAATTTTTAAAATGTATAATGTAACAAGTTCAATACATGAACATGCAATTGTAAAGAGGAAAAAGCAAATAACAGTTAAGATTTTCACAAAACTTGATTGTACAATGTACAACAATTGTTGTACAACAAAAACCTTAAATAATAACTTACAATGTATCACAGCTAGTTCTGCACACTTTAAATCTATAGATCAACACAGTAGGGAAAAGGTCGATTTTTTATAACTTATTTATTAATGAGTAAAATAGTGAATATAAATATTTCACTTGTATTTAACTTTTGCTTTAAATACAATCAATACATAAATTATATACAGTGGAATCTCTCTATTCTGAACCTCAAGGGGCCGAACATGTTCAGATTATGGAGGTGTTCATTATAGAGGGAGACTGGGATAATGCATATTCATTCGCCGGGACTATCAAAGTGTGTTCAGAATATTGGGATGTTCACATTAGAGAGTGTTCAGATAGAGGAAGTCAACTGTATAACTTGAGTTAAAATTAAAAGTAATGGATTAAAATCTGGCAGATCTTATCTCATTGCTTTGATATTTAATATGAGTTTTCACATATTATCTATAAAATCAACACATACATCAACAATGATTATACATTAAAAATTCAAGGCCAAATACCTATTAGAATTCCACATGTTAGGAATAGTGTCTATATCAGGAAACACTAAAGAAGGAGGATGGAGTCTATCAACAGCAAAATGCATTTCACAAAGAGGTAAGCGATTTAATTGAAATTGTACCTTAAAATACAAAAGCAATAAATTAAAAACATATTACATGTCTAGCTATAACAGACAAATTATAGTTTTGAGACTAAAGAACTGCAGTTAAAATGGAACAAACCTCTGCTGTAAACTCCCGATCTGCTTTAAGCTTTAACTCTTCACAGCATCTTTTAGAAAGACGAATGTATATTGCAGTTTTACCTTTATCTTCAATTACAGCTTCATAAACCTTTAAATAGGAATTAATTAGTAAGTAAGAAAAATCTATTTAAATAACATTTAACACTTTGAGGTCTATGCCTGAGCATCACTTGGGTTGCCGTTTTTGATGAAGTTAACTAAGTCCGAGAGTCTCTCAGGGTCCAATATTTACCATTAGATATAAGAATACGAGTTATATATGTTTCTAGCCTAATTAAAAATTATCTATGAACCATTTACTTTCAGAAAAAAAATAAAGATAGCATGGGCACCCATATGCAAAATTGTAAGGGGGATAGACACAATTTAAAAAAACAGTAGATTTAATGAATTGCATCATTTAAAATCAGCTTTTTGCATATCATTAACTATCTGCACCCACAACAAAAACTTATGTTTGATTAAAATGTGCAATGTTAATTGCACAGGTTGTGTTTAATTGCTAAACTGATTTCAATTTTAAAAACAAGAATTGAGGCAGTGAGAAGCACAGGGATGTAAATGGCCAAATTAAAGACTTGGAGATAACCAGTACAAATGATAGATGAACCTCTCCTCTGTCTTGGGGCAAGAGATAGTACTAGTAGGGCTGGTAGGTGAAGCTATACAGCATGATTTAGAAAAAATTTTCAATGACCTTATTTTTAAACACAGTTTGCTCAGAACTTGAAAATGTCTACTTTCATCCATTTACTTCTCACAGCCTTCATGTTTTTCATTAATCAGACCCAAAATTTAAAAAATCTCAGGAAATTATTTGTGGCATTGCTGGGGTTTGTGTTTGTCAACAAGTTCATAAAAGTTTGGCTCCAGTTTGGTGAAATACATCCGTGAACCATCCAACCATCCTCCACAAACCCCTTGTTTCCATACTTGCTCTTCCAATTAAATTTATAACAAAAACTCTTTTTGGCACAAGTAAGCTGTCATGGGCAGTTCTCAAAAGGTGGGAGTAAACATAGACCTCACTTTGAAGCTTTAACACCATTCACCTAATTTTCATTTTAATTAACTCAAAAGTTTTTGAGTTAAATTATAATACTGTATAGAGACAAGAATTGACATAAATTATGGAAAAAATGCTCTTCATATACCTTTTAAAAAATATTTCCTTGCTAAAAGGCACAATTTTGGACATTCAAAACGTTAACTGAGCAAATGTACCATCAAAAAAAAAAAAAAAAAAATATTTTTTAATTATTTCCATAAGTTTCAAAAAATCTAAGGGTATGAATCTCAAACCGAATAATTTTTTGATAATATTTTCCACAAATTACAAAAGTAGACATATTATTTATTTTGTAAACGATTTTAGAAAAAAAGGAAGTTGGAAGTTTGATGCACGTCCATAAGTTACGATCTGGACAATGCTATTATTTGAGAACTAAATATATGATTTATATGTTTTAAAGGTATTATTCGATCCTCAAAATCAATTTTTAATTATTTTAAAGTGTTTTCACATGTTTTTATGCAGTGTCATTCAAGCAAAATCATTTTTCTTAAACCTATATGTGAGATGTCCAAATTGTGTTACAATCTAGACGCAGATAATCCTGTCCATTTATTCATTATTATAAATGACCTTCTGTCTTGTAACCTTAATAAAAAAGGCTATTATAATGTTAATTTCTTTAATCTATTGGTATTTTTTACAATTAATACGTTATGCATTGAACATTATATAAATAACAGTAGAAACACAAGTTTTAATTAGAACGAACACATTTAAGTAAACAAAACGGAGGCAGCTCATAACTCATCAACATTTCAAACATGATTATCTGTCATTTTGCTGATACTTCGGATAAAATGTTTTCAAATTACGACAACAAATCGATATCTAAACAGCAATTATTTAATAAATAATTCTTCAGATCTCTAATATTTAGATATTTCTCTCGTTGCACAAAAATCGCCACAAAACTCCCGATTGGCGACAACTCACAGCGTACGATAAGCAAAGGGTTACCAGCAGGGAATTCCAGTTTTCGCCAACAGTGTCGGTTTTGGCGACTTTATTACCTGCGCTGGCAAAATGGATGGGTTTTTTTTCGGATTCAACAAAACCAAAACAAAATTTTATTATTTAAAGACTAGTAAATAAAGACAGTCAAGTACTTCATAAACTCTCTATTTTTCATAGCAGAATTTAAAAATAGGTAAAATTTTTATTGAAAAAGTTTAAAAACTGTGAAACTTACATTATGATGATGTCCAAAATCTGTTACCTAGAGACCGATCATTAAGTTCACTATTTATTAATTTTTATAAGTACCTGCTGTCTTTTTATGTTTGTATATGACGTTCTAAGTGTACATACTATGCAATAAAAACAAAATTGATGTCTAATTTGAAAAATTTAAAAATTGCTCAGAATTAACTTTTTGTTCCCACCTTTTGAGAACTCCCCTTATAAACTCCAGCAATGTCTACTGGTTCTTTTGCGTCATCTTCCCATTATAGCTGAGAACTTAATTAACAAATTATAGCAATCCTTTGGTTTCAATGTAAGGATACACGACACTAAACATTTGTAATAATAAAATTCTAACATCATCAATATCATTTTAAATACCTTTTGATAGTTAACTAATCCCTAAGGTTTTCCTATACTTCCAAGGGTATGCATACCACAGGTTGAGGATCGATTAGTATTGTTAACCAAATACTCCTGTGCTAAACACAAAAGTCACATCTGCACTTTTTATCAAAATTGAGTTACAGTCAACAGGTGGTGGTTCCTTGTCACATATACCGCCTAAATACTGTTTTATGGTCATTTGTCAAAAGGAAATATATTTTTAAAAATTCTGAAAAAGTTGCATCCAAATCAAACACATGGAGACGCATAACTTTAAATAAGAATTTCTGATTTTTAACTCAGCTGCAGATAAAACTTTTTAGCATAGCACAGCAGAATGCAATCAAACTGAAGATATTTCACATTATTTTAAAAGATAAATAAATTGCAAATGTATTGCATAGTAATGTCCCACAACTAATTTTCAAAATAATTTTACAAAGTCAAATATCAAGCTTGAATAATCTTAAAATTTTCCAATTACCTTCCTTTGCTCTTCTCCTTTTGTTTTAACAGGAGCCAATAGCACAGTATTGCAGTTTGTAAGTACAAGTCTCCCGGACGAGGAATCTTCAGATAATACAGAAGACAATTGCATATTGGCAAACAATTCACCATTATGAGCATATTTAGCAGTCACTGCTGAATTTGGAGTAAGTAGATAACAACTGGTCACATTAAGAAGTGCTTTGACATTATATCTGTAAAAGAAAACAAATATTAAAATATACAAAAAATCCTTCACTGATCTAAAGTAATTTTACTTTGACTTCACCTTACTTTAAAATTTTTTAAATGCACACAAATATACTGTCAAGATTACTAAGATTTTTATCTTTTGAAATTGGAAGATTTGATCATAGCATTTATATAAAATGCAACTTGTTTCATACTGAGAGGGAACTTAACAAGTCTTTTATTGAGTGTTTTTGGTTCTTAGTAGTGATGCAACATCGATGAAAGAACATCGCCATTTCAAAACATCAATGCTCAAATATTTATGATAACAATCGAATACTTTTTTATTTTTATAACTATTTATTGATCCACAAATTTGCTTTAGTATTCAAACATACTAAATCTCTGAAACTAAACAATTTCTGCTTTAAAACAAAGCCCCCCCCCCCCTTTCTTTTTAAATGCTAGTGATAAATTAGAGGAACTTAGCACCTTTGTAAAAATAAGGATTATGCAAAAGGACATTTAGGATTGTACGCGTTCTCTATGAGGAGGGGAAAAAAAAGGTTGAATTTCTTTCCAGACAATAGACAAAATATTTTTCACATTAATCTTTTAAATTAAAGCTACAATTAGCATTGGGAGAGAGCAATGTGTCAAATTAACTATTTCATATAAGAGAAAAATACAGTAGTGCCCCATTATAGCAAGACAAATGAGCCAAATAAAAATTTCATTATAGACATAATTTTGTTATAAAAATCTAAATACACAGTAAAACATGAAGGAGAACAGAAGCTCTTATACTATAGCCATAATGCCTCTATCTACGGTTTCGCTATAAGCAGAGGCGGATGTATAAACAACAGAGAAATAGACTTAAAATCGGAGGAACAAGTTTTTGGGTTAATTAGAAAACCTTTGTATTACAAGTGCAAGGCTTACAACTACCAAAAGTAGTCGGCATTGGGGGAAGATAACAAATATGAAAAGTTTTTTGAATTTCTTATACTCCGAAACTCACAACTTTTGTTACACCACCAGGGGTCTGATATTTGAGGATATTTGAGTCCGTTAATGGACCCTTCACAAAAGTCCGATCAACCAAAACGGACCTTTCACAAAATCCCGATCAACCAAAACGGACCCTTCACAATTCTGATTAACAAGAATCGATCTTTCACAAATTGTTTATTTAAAGAGCAAATCTGAAAGCAAAATAACGCATATTAAACCGATAATTTTTGGAATCTTTTTTTAAAGTCAAATTAAAGGGATCAGCTTAAACAAAATCTGCTAATTTTGCAAAGAAAAAAAATCAGCACTCTTGTGATGCTCCTGCAAGCGATAAATTGCTACTGCGAAATAAAAACATAAAATGCTTGTTGTTTGTTTCTTGGAAAGATATTAACAACAGAAAATAAGTTTGGTTTTAAATGATTTTGTTTGTTTTATCACAGCTAATTAGCAGCGGTGTTGTTGTAAACTTTTCTGGCGTTGGCAAGCAATTTTCTCCCCACTCATGATTTAATAAACAATAATAATAATATATATCAGCGAAATGAACTTAGAGCTGCAAAGGGATAGTAAGGGTGGGGAGGGGGGGGAGAAATATGATCACTTCAGATAGCATGAACTTAGAACTGCAAAGGGATAGTAAGGGTGCGGGGAAAATATGATCCCTTCAGATAGCGTTTGGCGTTAAACCTTTATAATGACTTGATTAGAAAATATCCTCATCATTTTACCAGCTTGTCAATATTTGCCTTTTTATGGTGCAGTGCTATGTTTAACTGTTATTTTGGAAGAAAATTATATGGGTTTGATTTTTCGATTCTAAGAGGGATGATTAACTTTAAATAAACTGTTTTACTTGCCGTTTTTTTCTTTAGATGTCTGTATTTTGAAAAATACAATCTTTTAACATCCGATACAAGAATCATTTTTTGTTCTTTTTCCAAGCTAACTTCGCTTTATTAGGATGCAAATAAATGAAAAGTCTCTATTTTTGTTAGAACACTCATTTCAAGTTTTTAAAGCAAAATTCCATTTTTTTTCTTTTTTTATGAGTCAAAAATTAAAATGCTGAATCGATGGTTTATTTTATTTATTTGTTTGTTTTTATTATTATTATTTTTTTTTTTTTTGCTTCAACTGTGTCCACAGATATTAATGATATATTTATCATAGGACTCTAAAATGCTATTTTAAAATAATTTTATCAAAAATATTTCTTTTACAAGCCGTTTTTATACTTTTGATGGCTTCACTTTTAGAATAGCCATCTCTTTGCAACTACTATGGGTTTCCGATTTTTTGAATTTTCAATATTTAGTACGCTTTGTTAAGAGGTAAACAAATAAAATCTCTTTTCATTTTTATTAAAATCACGGAATTTAAAAGTTTTAAACAAAATTCTGTGCTTTTTAAGAGTGTCTTGAGTCAAAAAGTTAAATGTCCTTGTCTGATTTTTTTTTTACAATTATTTTAAATGATGTGCAGAAATGTTTCTAGTATAATTTAACATAATGTAGAATGGTAGATAAATATAGCCCCCCCACCCCCCGCCAAATACTAGAAAAACATCCCAGAATGAGATACCCAACATAGAAGAGGAAAACACTCAACTTTAAGCTTACATGATGCAGTTTGTGCCCTTTCTAAATTCTTAAATTTTGTTTTAACAAAAAAATTTTTTTTTTTTTTTTTTTTTTACAAAATTAATTGACTTTTCACAAAATTATTTGATTTTTCACAAAAAACGGACCCTGTGAAAAATCTTGGACAGACCCCTGACCACAATAAGCAATACTTACCTAGATAACAATTCATATTGAGCCATTTCTTCAATATAGAGCAGTTCATGCTGTCGAGCACAATAATTATTCTTGGTGATAGTTGGTTCCATTACAGACTGTGTCACAGTGAATTTATTGCCATTGGGAGCAGGATAGCATGTCAGAAGACATTCTTCCCGCTCTCCTAATGAATAAGGTCGATTTTCAAATGGAACAACAGTTACATCATTGCTACTCCAACGCTCAGTAAAAGATACAGCCGTATCTCTTGCTTGTTGAAGTTTTTCCATATCTGAAGAAGAAACCACATCGACACACAGTTTTTGAACTAATACTGGCTCAAAACCAAAATCAAATACTATAGCTTGCCTGAAGGTGCCATAGATTGAAGTCAGGAAACGAACCTGGGAAAAAAATAAGAAAAAATGTAACCAAAATAAGACAAATAGCAGATATATAATGAATCATTTTTAAAAAAAAATCAAATTACAGCTCTTTTTTAAAAACACAATCAAGCAGAGTTTATATTTGGATATTTCATTCAACTAATTTGATGCAGAGTTGCTAACCTCACAAAGTCAAAAATCAAACTTGAATCAAAAGAAATTAAACAGAAAAATCAAAAGAAAAAAAAAGAGAAATTATTTGATTTTTTTTTTAAATTGACTTTTTAAAATTGGAAAATAAAATTTTCTTTTTTAAAAAAATAGTATACCAAATGTAACTAAGGATTAACAGAGAATCCTTAAACTGAATGTTTTACAAGTTTCTTAAGCAAGAATGCCGCTTTTAATTGGCTTTTATTTTGTGTTCTCCATTTATTTCGTTTGTATCCATTAGTTTTTCGGCACTCATCACGCATGCAATTGAACTCCAAAATGATATAAAGTCAGAAGTCTCATTAAACTATGTTCTCCGTTCCTTAATTGAAATGAGTTAACGGTACTTCAAATCAGGGTTGGCAAGGTTTTGGATACTAGGGTAAAAACCACAGTAAAAACCCTGGCTTTTACCGTCCTGTCCAAAACCCTTGCGTCCAAAACTGTCAAAAACTATATTTTTAGAAAAATTGTATTCTGTGAGAAAACATCAAAAACAGAATAAAATATATGAAAGTAATGGTTTATATTAAACATTTATTCAATGGAGAACATTCAACTTATTTATGCAGCTGATTTTAATCTTGAATTACATAGAAGTTAAGTTCTTGATTAAAATTTTTATTTGCATGCATTAGTTTATTATTATTATTATTAATATATATTTTGATAAATAGTAACCAAATTTCCCAATGTTTTTGCATGTGTGCAAAGGAAAGCAGGCTCGGCAAAGTTTTTACCATCCTGTCCACAACCCTTGTGTCCGAAAGAGTCCAAAACTATTTTTTGAGGAACTATATTTTATGAGAAACTATCAAAAACCGAACAAAATGTGTCAAAATTATTTATTTTTTTGACTATTTAATGTATTTATTCAATGTGAACATTCAAGTATAAATATATATGTAACTTATTTATGCAGCTGATTTTAATTCAAGTTGCATAGAAATTAAATTCTTCATTAAAAATTTCAATTTGTATGCAGAAGGGTTTTCTTTTCCCAAAAAACCAAATTTTTTGACATTTATGCATGTGTGCAAAGCAAAAGAAAGTGTTCAGAATATAGTTCAATAATTGAATCAAATGCAATAAATTACAATTTTTTGTAGTTACAGAATGTATTATATTAAAAATATGAACCAAAAAAAGAATAGCCACAAGTTTTATAATATAAATGTTTAATGATCAATTTCTTGTTCTTTAATCTATAATTTAAAAAATAATTTTCGTTAAAACACCATGTAAAACTTATTTGCAAAACCCATTAAAATTTTTTTAAACCTAAATATTGCACATTTAATAATATTCCATACATAATTTAAGTTATAAATGGAACTGAAATTAGTTGTCTTGGTAGTGTTGTGAATTTCCTCTCATAACTTTACCAACTGATACATATGGAAGTTTTTATGAAATAGTTATTGGCAATTTTTTAAAATAAAGTATTACTTAAATGAAAATTTGAGAAAAATATTATGAAATACTCATTAATTAAACCTGAGTAATGTCTATATTTATGCATTACAAATATTGCAGAAAATAAAAATTGATTAGATTACGCCCCTTTAGCTTTAGCAACGTTTTGTACACTTTTAAACAGTAAAAACTACCTGTACTGTCCTAAACCAGTTTTGTACAGTCAAAGCCCAACTCTGCTTCAATGATTGTTTACATAAATGGGCAGTTCTCAAAAGGTGGGAGCAAACACAGCCCTAAACTTTGAAGCTTTAACACCAAATAACTTTTATTTTAATTCATTCAAATATTTTTGAATAAAATTATGATACTGTGTAGAGACAAGAATTGACATAAATTATGGTAAAAATGTTTTTCAACTAACCTTTGAAAAATGTTTTCTTTGCTAAAAGGCACAATTTTGGACATTCAAAACGTTAACTGAGCAAATGTACCACCAAAAAAAAAAATTTTTTTTTTTTTAAATTATTTCCATATGTTTCAAAAAAAATTAAGGGTATGAATCTCAAATCAAATAATTTTTGATAATATTTTCCACAAATTAGAAAAAAGTAAAGACATATTATTTATTTTGGAAACTATTTTAGAAAAAAAGGAAGTTGGAAGTTTGATTATGTCCAAAAGTTACGATTTGGACAGTGCAATTATTTGAGAACTAAGTGTATGATTTATATGTTTTAAAGGTATTTTTCAAACCTCAAAATCAATTTTTAATTATTTTAAAGTGTTTTGATATGCTTTTATGCAGTATCTTTGAAGTAAAATCATTTTTCTTAAACATACATGTGAAATTGCGTTAAATTGCCAAATTGCGTTACGATCTAGACGCCGATACTTCTGTCCATTTATTCATTGTTAAATTGAAAGCTGGAGGGGTTTTTTTTTCAGTTGTTTTGCTTTCAGAAGAATTTATTGAACTTAAAAGTGATGAAATTACTGTTTTTGAAAATGAAGGTTTGGGAAAGGTTCTAATTTTCAGATGTGAAATTTTGTGAAGTGGCAGCTTTTACAATATAGAATTTTGTGAAGGGGCTGCAAAGCGGGCCCAACTTGCATCTGAAATGACCCTTGATTTAATACCTGTTAAGAGATTTTCACAACTTGATTTTTTATCCCACCAAAAGGTTTCCCATTAATCCCCTTTTATGCAATTAAATATTGATTATTACACATTCTTGATAAAATGAAATCAACAGTTTTGCCATAGAGTGACATGCATAAACTAAAGCAAGCTATAATATAAAACAGTTTACTTACAACTTTTCATGGGGAGGGGGGGGGAACTTACTTTGCAAGTATATTGATCATATTTATATTCATTGTTGTCTGCATTACTCCATTCCTGGCAGTGTGGTCCTAAATTATATTCTTTTATACCAGAAACTCTGCCAGATCTCAGCAACGAAATCCTAAAATGGTTTCTGTGTGTTTCATACAGCAAGGCAACGTGCTTCAATGTTGCCTAAAATAGAAAAATATGAAAGCTTTTCTAAGTCACTAAGTATCTAATTTTGTTGCACAATAAACATTTCTTCACATAACACTGAGGGATTTTTAAGAACATGTAAGGCAGACCAAGATAATATAGACAAACACACGAATGCTGTTCACAGAAAGTCAACTAAGTTTGTCAAAAATATTTTTAAGATTTTTTTTTTTTTTTGATGAGCAACAAATGTTGATCTCCAGTTTTGAAATACTCCAACTAATAGTATTTCAAAAAGAGTAAATATAATTCAAAAAACATTCTGGTTGCATAGTACTACTACTCACTTTCAACTTTACATTTTTTTCTGTTGGCTGCAGTATAAGACTCTGGAGAAATATTGCGTTTTTGTCAGAACATTTTTAAGCACTCATTTGAGTTTGCAGAAAGTTTTAAATTTTATCTTGGTCTGATGCAACAACCACATTAAAGAGAGAGAGAGAGAACCAGGGTACATTTGAATACTGAAAAGCACTTTTTTCACAAGCCTGGCTCGCAAAATATTTAAACTTCATATATTATAGTCAAATTTTGATTCTATTAATAGTAAATTCACAAAATACTCAAAATGCAAAATCACTGATAGCTTTATTTTTGTGAAAAAAATATATATACAGTCAATTCCTGATAACTCAAAGTCCGATATCTCAAATATTACTATAACTCAATGATTTTATCAAGTCCTGATCCCTTTGTCTTTTATTCCATGCTAATTATGCTCACTATCTCGAAGTTAATTTCCTTTAACTCAAAGTTTTTTCAAAGATGACTTGAAATTTATTTTGAAAGAACGGAAAAAAAAATATATATATATAATTCAAGTGACGATAGGAGAAATATTCAACTTTACTAGCAATTCCTGCACAATATGCCTCTAAAGCAAGGAGAACACCTGTTGAGCCAATGTACGATAAAGGAGTTAAACGTGCAGAAATGAGTATAGCTTGTTTTCTTTTGTTTACTGTACTGTTTACACTTAGACATGTTGCTGGACTACAAATCCGTTTGTAACCTGTTAAGTAGCCAAGTCAACTTATTGTACCTTTATTTAAAGGCTGACCTAAGTTAAGATGTGTTCTCCTTCATTCTTTAGCTCGATCATTTGCTGATAATTTTTGAGAGGGAGAGAGACAGATTTTACTTTAGATGTCTCAGATAAAGCTGGAAACCATGGATTTAGAAAGTTAAATAAATCTTATTTATAACATTGAAAGGAATCCAACAATCAAAAAGAAAGATAATGCATTGAAATATGGCTCCAAATACTCTGTCAACGGTATTAAAAGAGAAGCTTCAAAAGCGGTATGAATCCATGAACCTGAATTTGAAACGAATGGAGATGTGCACCTTTCATGAAGTAGAATCAGCTATATTCAAGTGGTTCAAGTAGTATCGAATTCAAGACCATGCCATTCATATAAGTAGATGTTTGCTGCATGAGAAAGCAACTAATTTTGCTATATTTACTGAACATAGAAAATTTCAAAATTTCCACGCCAGTTCTGGATGGCTGGAGAAGTTCAAGACCAGACACAACTTTGTCTCTTCAGAATTCTTCACGGAGAAACTGTGCATATTGAGCTTAAAAAATTTAAGTTCTGTAATTTTGTCTGTTATATGTACATATTAATTAAAATATTGGATGGTTTTTAATATTAAAATGTCGAAAACCAAAACTAGAGGTAAGTTGAACTTCCAATAAGTCAAAGTTTTTCGTCGGTCCCTTTAGTTTCGAGTTATCGAGAATTGACTGTATGTATGTACTCTTTATACTTCTTATAGTCAAGTGGTGCATAGTGCATGCATTCCATGTTTTTCCTTTAAAATATTGCAAGTATTTTGATTGCTAATAAAATTCGCAATCACAAACTTTTCAGGCAATATGTAAGGCATATTGAATCTCTATGGGGCTTTAAATCCGCACAAGGCTAAGAGAGTTTTTTTTTATTGTTTTTAGTTTGTTCCAAAAGCGTTCAATTTCATTCTAAAGCTGTTTATTACAATTATATTCTGCCTTTTAGTATTTGTGTGTCCACGAGCGTAACTATGGGGTCTAGGGCCCTGGCGAACTAAAGAAGAAACCCCCCATTCCAGGGTCACCAACATGGAAAGTCACCAGAGGTCATTGTGACCTCCAAAAAAATTTTTTTGGGAACATTTTGATTAATTTATTCAAGAAATAGGAGGCAACGTTGTAATTTTTTTCCTTATTTTCTTTTTTAGAAATGTTTTCAATGATGCCCAATGTTCCTTCTAAGTTGATTTTATGTACAAGTGTATATATAAATACCCCCTCTAAATCTTTTTTTTTTTTTTTTTTTGCAATTTTTTTAAATTTTTTATTTTTTTAAAGCATTTTTCAAATCCTATAACTAAAAAAAACTATTTTTTTTTTATAAATTAGTCAAAATGCCGCCTCCCTGGCTGCTGCGCCCCTGGTGAGTCACTCTTGCCAACCCCTAGTTACGCTACTGTGTGTGTCAGAAGTTTTGTATTCAATTTTAAACTTTCATAAGAGTATGATAACGGCATTTAAATCAACAAAGAGAATTTAGTTCATTTTTTCATTAAGAAAGTAACCGAACAAAATTAACTGAGCAATGAAAAACACCGTTTACTTTTCTTCAATATTCAAATACGTATATTAAAACAATCAAATTGTGGCATGTTAAAGTGTCACCTATGGTGTATAAACAATACATATCAAAATTTATATTTTGATTTGTTCCACAAATAAATAGTTTTCCAAATGAAGTAGGTTTTAACTAACTTACTGAGCAGAAGTAATACTAATCCCAAATTACTTTCCGATTCTTAAAAAAGGCAAGTAATATTTTGTTATGAACATTCCTAAGGGTATAAGAGGAATAAAATGCTCTTTTTAAATACAGAAGGAGATAATGGGCAAACAGCCCTTCCAGTGCTGCACATAGTCTTTTAAGAGAAACTAAATGTTATGTCTGTTTAACCTGAGGCTCTCATCTTGGAGTGCTCCGGAAGACCTTCTTTGAGTCAGAAGTTCTAGGACGGTATTGATCAAAGTGTATGTTTGCTATAGGGGATGTACTCCGTCCATGCCGCAAGCTAAAAATGAAACCGATTACCCATTACCACCGTCTGTCACACCGCATTTTCTATGGTTTTGACAATTACGTTCAAGTCCACTGACAAGTTAGGATCAGTTATGTTGCAGTTTTGGGGGAAAATGAAAAAAGAACTGCTGTTTTATTTTCAAGAATAAAATAATAATTGAAAAAAGATTGAAGCAGAATTTGCCGCTCCTAAAAAATTTGTTGCCCTAGGCAGCTGCCTACTATGCCTATTGGGAAATTGGGCTCTGAGCTTGATACATCACTGAACATTTACTTTAAATATATTAGTTCAAACAGAATATTTATATTGTTTAACAAATAAGAGAAAAAATGCAAACCTTTCTAATAAGATACTTTTTTTTATCAAAAATATACATTAAAAATTTAATAATATGAGAAAAAACTGAAAATTTTTCTAATAAGACATTTTTTCATCAAAAATATAGTGTAACTTCGATTTAACAATTTCCTCAATTTAATGATCCATTTCACTGGTCCGGATTCGACTGCATTGAATGTCTATGCTCCTTGATTTTAACGATAACTTTTTTCAGTCCCATGACAGTTGATAAATTAGGGTTATACTGTACATTAAATATTTCACTGATTCAACAAATTTTCAAAAAAAAAAGAAAAAAGGGAAAAAAAGCTTTCCTAATGGTATTTATCTGTAATATGCTTATGATCAGAGATGAACCGAATATTCAGTTGGTAATCAGTATGCTGCATATTCAGCAGACAAACCGAATATTTAGTCTGGCGGAATACTTACATATTTGGCAATCGAACAGTACACCAATTTAACAATTCGACAATTAGTAAACAAATGCATATTTTTTGATACAACGAATGAAAATTATAGTATAATATCAAAGTACAAAATTAATTCATATGGCTATTTGCTAATATTATAACATTTAATAATTTTAACTCTTTAGTAAATATCTTTTGTACTTAAAGACAAAAAGTAAAAATGATCTGGCAATGTTTGAATTTAGACTACTTAATTCTGGTGAAAATGTTTATGAGTTACTGAAGACACTAATATAGAAGAAAATTACTTGAGAAATGATATTTTAATCAGTGCTGGTTTGTTATTTGTATGTAAGGTACATGCAAGATTCTTTATTTAAATTATGTTACCACAATCATCAGTTACCAAATCATATATCAGGAAAGAAATTGATTATCAAAAAGGAAAGTGTTGCAGATAAACATAATTCTAATTAGTCATTTACCTTATTAATTTCAGTGTCTTAGAAGAAAACTGTGTTACATGCCAATATGAGTGAACTTTCTTTAAACGACTGCCATTTACAAGTTTTCAACTTCCTCTTATTTTATTATCACTTCAAATAATAATTGTAATTTATGTATTTAATTTACTGTTTGATTAACACAAAATTTTATTTTGAGTTAGTCCTACCAACACACAGGCTCGAAATAAAACAATGTGCTAATAAAAGATTAAATTTAATAGTTATGGCAAAAAAAGCACCATGTTGCAAACTCTACATTTGGGCAAAATACTGTGAAATGGCCCTTAACCTTTGTAAATAAAATTTTGATTCTAAAATATAAACATGACACTGATTTGATTAAAATGACATACATACCTTTGCAGATAAATGAAAAGTCCACTCTCTACAGCAATTCTTCTCAGAGACAGTCAAATTTAAATCTGGCTCTACACTTAATTCCACAGAGTCTAAACTTTCAGTCATAATGAGATTAGGATTTGTCGAAGTCAACCACTTTTCAAGCAGCTGCTCGGTGTAATGTCTTCCTTGTAACCTGCACTCTTTGGCTCGTTGTAGTTTCATTTGACGATAATCAAATCTCTCTTTCCATTCTAAAAGCTCCTCTTCACCATGTGCATCACAGCACAGCTGTCCCAAACGGCATTTTCCAGTAGATGAGTAACTGTACAAAGATAATAACATTAAGAACCAAAAAAAATTCAGTAAGTTATTAAAGTACACATTAAATTCATTTAAAACATAAATTTAAAATGAATACAATGAATTTAAAATATTTCTGCAGTTGAATATTCAAATTTACAAAGCATTTTTGGAAATCCATAATTAGGTTAACTTTTTATGCAATAAGTTTGCATTATGAAATGAATATCAATCATACTGAGAAATAATTATATCTATCTTAATTTTGGGAAAAGACTATTTTTTTTTTTTTTTTTTTTTTTTGAAATTCAAATAATTGAAGGCAATGAAGAAAGCTATTCTACGCTGTTGTATTTCCAAAAGAAAATATCAAGCATACTTTTATGATGTGTCACAGAGCTTTATATTGATCTTAACTAGAGAGAAATGAAAATAAAGAGGTACATCAAACTTTGAGGTAAATCACCATCATTTCTCACGATTTTTTAAATTAAACTTTCTGAAATGGTGTTTCTGTGCACATGCAAGAGCATTGTGACTTTTTATTTCTGCGGTTACAGTCTCTGCACATTAGCCTGATGCTGGTCAAACTTAATTTTTTGCTATTACTCATTTTGAGATTGGAAACCATGGCAACCATTTTGGTATATATAGTAATCTTTAAGTAAGCACGGGAATACACCATACTCAAGAAGTGCTCAATAAATCTTTTTCTTCACAAAAATCTGGGATCTTATTAGCAAAAATTTTGAAACTGAACCATGACCATTAAGTAGAGGAATGTGGGCAAAATGAAATTAGTTAAGATCACTTAACATTTCCAAAGTGAACAAATTGGAAATTTATTTTGAAAATATCAGTACATAAAGAAAGAACAATGAAAAAAACTAACATTGAAACATTATTTTTTATTTTTGGAAGTAAATTTTTGCCTTCAGAAAAAAAAAAAAAGTGGGAAATCCTCACTTTAACTTTTGATGGGGTTATGTGAAAAATGAAATATTTTACGAATGAAATACTTTCTATTCAATCGTAAAAAATATTTTTTAACAAATGAATGAGTAAATAAAATGATCATTGAAAAAAAAAAGAAAGAAAAGATAGTAAAAAACTTTTCACTAATAAATAAATGAAGTAATTAATTAATATGTGAGGAAAAATAAATGCATGAATAAAATAGTGAATGAATGAATTAAAGAATGAATTATTAATGTAGGAATGTAAATAAATTAGTTAATAAATGAATACGTAAGGGATTTAGTACATGATTGAATCAGTAAATGAAATGAACTGTTTCACTCTGCCTTGCATGCACTTCACTAACTGTAAAAAATATTAAAAACACAATTAAGCTTAATATAAACTAAATAAATAAAGCACCAAATATAAGAAGGTCCTAACTAATATTTAAAATGTTAATACTAAGAACTTCATCATTTGATAATAACAAAATAATGTTGACTTACGTCAGCAAATTAGTCAACGTTAGAGTGTCAATTTTTGAAAATATGCTTTGATCTAATAAATCTATTAATCTTTGATAAAATTTTTGTCTGACTGGAATAGACTACATGTGAAACTAACTATATTGTTAAAATATTACCAGATATGTGTCGCTAAAAGTAGAGTAAATATTTCACCATTTCACTTTGTCCCACGTTCCCCTACTTACAGTGGTGGACATAATTATAAGACACTTATCTAATTTGACAGATAGCAAAAGAAAAGATTCAGAGCTTAAAATTTTTTTATCAAATGTGCCAAAAAAAATCAATTTATTCTGCTATCATATATAATTATTTTATAATCATGATATTTTCCTACAATTTAATGAAAACACTTAAAAACATAATGGACAAAATTATAAGACATGAACCTTTTCCAAATACAATGGTCAACATAGTTAGCAGACACTAATGGTCTAAAAAAAAATAGTCTAACATAGTTATTCAATATTTGGTGAAGCCGCCATTGTTTTTTATAACATGAAAGACGCAATTCGGCATCAAATCTACCAGTTCTAACAAAATATCCCAAGACAGCTCTTCCCAAGCGCATTTCATAGCATTCTTTAGGTTTGACACATATAAACTGACTTCCATTTTGGTAAATCGCACGAGCTAAGATCACATACAGGGAACATAGATACTTTGAGCTGAAAGCCACTATTTTGTTTCGTGTGATGCATGAATTGGCGCATTATAGTGCTGGAAAGTGTAGTTTTCGCCACAAGAAGTTCACCGTATATGGCTAGTTGAATTTCAAGAAAATTCTTATACTTTTCGAAAGTCATTCTTGAATGCACGAAAATAATATCTGTTTTCCCTTGAGCCGAAAAACCAGTTCAAACCATTACTGAGCCTCCACCCATTTGGCGGCTCTTTAGTACATGTGGAGCAGACTTAGATAAAATGAAAAGCTTTCTGCGAACACAAATCCTAACTGGAAAATTTTCTGCAAATAATTATTTTGCCTAGCTCACCCTTGAATAAAAAATTAAATTTACATTTAAATATGAAAGAGACTAAAAAAAAAATGCTTTAATCATTTTTTTTTGCAATGACTTATAGTTTGTACTTACTTTTCACAAACTGAAGAAAACTGCCAAAACCATTATTTTTTTCACACATGTGCTGTAAAAAGCTTTTGAAAAAGGCTTCAACAGAAATAAACTGGGATTTTTTTTAATTTCCCTTTAAAAAAATGTTTTTTTTTTTTTTTTAAATTAACGATATCAGTTTTAAAAAAACTTCTGCAGAGCCAAAGGTTTTCTGCGAACGTCGCTCGCACGTTCATCTATATCATGCGAGACTGATGAAGAGACTTTGTAAATCATGCTAATAACATTGAAATCCGTCAGGACCATCCTGGTTGAACTTTTCTATCATCAGAAAATAACATAGAGAGTACCATTTGGGGGTTTAGGCTATAGTTTGTTTAGCAAAGTTTAGACTGCCCATTTTTGCGTTGGCTTAGAAGCGGTAGTTTTTTGTTCATTATTTTTACATTTCACATAGGAAGCATAGTGCAACACTGCTAATGGTTCTTCTCAAACAATTCAGTTTCAAAGCATTTTTAATGCCTGTAGTGGTAATTTTTTTTCTGTATAACAAGCGAAAGCACATAGCGTCTGTCTCTTGAAAACAAACAAGGAGTATGTCCAAAACTTTTAATCATCGATACATTAATTCCTCTTTTCAAAATATTTCTAATTGTGCATCTAAAGCTCCTCTGTAGCTTGCGGTATGTTTGTAAATGTGTGAAATCGGTTCTGACTTTATAACTGCATGCAGAAGATTTGCATATTACACATTATTTCTGAAAAAAGCAGGTGTTTTAATGAAAATGTTAGGGGCCATAATTTTATCCATGGTATTTTTATTTATTTTTTATTAATCTCTATTAAATTTTCAATTCTATAAAACAATTACTTGTGATAACAGAATAAATTGATGTTTCTGATGTACTTGATAAAACATTTTTATGCTCTGAATCATTTCTTTCACTTTTTGTCAAATTGGATAGGTGTCCTATAAATATGTCCACCACTGTAGCAATAACTAAGAAGTGAAAATGCAAAATCTCACAGAATACAATGAAGGAAGCTACACTATGCTGTTGTATTTCCAAGTAATATCAAGCATAATTTGATGACGTGCCACAGAGCTTTTTATTGATCTTACATATAAGCGTATCAATCCAAGCATATTGGGTAGGTTACATATAAACATAATCAATTTTTCAATTATTTATGCAAAATTAATAAAAATGCCCGGGCATTCCCTGATTAATTACAATTTTCCTGATTTCCTCTAACAAGTTTCAACTTCACCATCTTCCCCTGATTTGTAAAGTCTGTAGGAACCCAGCATAACATATTTCTGATAAAATTCATATAATGATTAAAACAAGACACACAAAACTTGCTAAATCAAACAAAATAATACTTACGACAAACATAAGGCATACTGATCAGCACCCATTCCTCTAGCTGGTGCCCGATATTTCCACTCACGGCCTTCATCGCTCATAATCGTTAGTTGATGCCCTTCAGAATTGCAGTGAGCTCGCAATTCTGCCTCAGATCCTACTATCACACTACAGTATGTGCAAAAATGATCCATTTTGCAAGTGCTGCAAAATATACGATTAAAATTAACTCAAAAATAATTGAAATGTAATTGTGATGTCAACTTTACAATTTGGAAGACCACTCTTGAAATAATAAATCAATGAAAAGCATTTTCAGCCAGAGGAAGAAGCAAATACAGATAATTGAAGCCAAAGAAGGTGATGATATATAATTCCTTTGTGGGTCATTCCACATCAAATCAACACAATTTTTGACAAAATTTTACCTCACCCTCTCAGATTTTGATGAAATTTGGTACAGAGGTAGTGTTAATGTAGACATAATAAAATATAATTTTTTTTTTTTTTTAAATATTAAATGGTTTTGAAGATACAGCGCTGTAAAGCTACCAAAAAGGGGTCAAAAAACGTGAAAGACCCAATTTTCAAAATGACCTAGAATCTTTTCTAATTAAGATAAAGAGTTGTGGCGAGTTTCATCTGACAGCACTTTTAATGACCTTTTCAATGATATACAGCATGGTTAGGTTTGAAAAAAATGTATTTTAATTAAATTTGAATTAAAATTTAAAATTTAAATTTCTCAAAATGCGCATCTTCAATTTCTTTCAATTTTTTTTTTTTAATGCTTATACACTACTCAAATGGCTGTAGAAGTTTCAAGATGGGCTTACAATGGGTTCATGTTGAAAAAAATATTTGAATAAACCGCTGCTGGATTACATCACAATTACACCGTATAATATAGCATGGTTTTAGTATACCAGACAATATTTATTAAAGGGATAAAACTAATTCGGTTTTACTTGCTAGTTAAATGCCAAGTAGCTTATTCTAAGAGCTTTTGCAGTCCATTTAATTGTATTTTTTTTATTTATTTACTTGTCAGGATCTTCATTTTGATACTCAATGTAAATTACACCAAGAAACAGCAAAAACCACATCCATTTTCATGTAAGTTGGTTAATCTTCCTATTTCAGGAATATCACCCCACCCCGACCTTCCCTAAATGGCAGGACTGCCTGTTGAAACATGCTTGAACTGGTAAATGGGGTAAAAGTTTGTCAGTCGCATAACCTCAAATTTTAAATGTATCATTACTTCATTTTTTAAAATAAATTAATGTAAGAAATTTAAACAAATATTTTGTTCCAAGTAATTTTTAGGCTTTTAAATTTTTTTAAATATAAATAAACCTTATGAAATGTAATGAAATTAATTTTGAGGCATGCTTACTTATTATTTAAAAAAATATATATGCAACTGATTAAAACCACGTTATCAATTATTTGAATGGTTAACTTGCTAGATTTAAAAAAAAAGGGGGGGGGAGTGTGTGAGCTATTTGGTAGTCATTAAGATGACCTCACATAGTTGAGAAAGAAAGATGAAAAAAGTAATAAATTTAGTTACCAGATCTCCATAAGGTTTTATTAGGCATAACCAAGCAAGAAGGAATAGAACTTTGTTTATATTAAGCTACATCTGGCATATGTAGGTCTGACACATGGGCTTCATTATAATGTGCATATCTGGATAGATCCTTGTTTTAAGCTCAGTGTCAATTCTGATCAGCCCCAAGTCAGATGTGTGTTTTATTGCAGTGTGTTAAAGAGATAGGGAATATATTGAGTTTTTGTTGACTGCAGTATTATAGTGAATACAAGGAAATTTTAGTTTAAAATTCTTATTATTTTGTACATACGAAATTTAATATATTTAGTAATCACAAAAGTTGTTTAAGTATTAAATTTTTGTAAATATAGGGTAAAATGTAAATATTATGTAAAATTTAAGATATGGCTGATCAAAGATACTTGACTGCACAGTATTTTAATCCATTTAAAAAGGATAATCACTGCGTTAGAGACAAAAAGAAATTACGTGAAGTTGTAGGCTGGATGACAGAATACTTGAGTGGAGTTCCAGAAAATGCTAAAATTTGCCATACTTGCAAAAAAGAATTGTCTCTTTTAAGGAAAAATTAAGACTCAGGCCAGCATATTGAAGACAGTGGATGTTCTAAAAGTTGTGATCCAGATTTTGCCCCTAAGTCAGAAATTGTTGAAACCTTTAATGTGTCTTTTTACGAGAATTGGGAGAGTCTCTGATTGATAAAAGGAAATCAGAAAACAAAGGTTATTCAGCAAATAAGATGAAAAAGATTAGTACTGCATTAAAATGCAAACTGTTTACTAATATTGAAACATCTTCTGAGAGTGAGCCTGAAACAGCTGAAGAAACACTTTTAAATAATTTGAAAACTAAATTCACAAATTCTTCTTCTAATGTTAACAAATTGATGATACTTACCTGCCTGCCTGAGTCATGTAGTATACGAAAAATTATGCAGGAATTCAATGCTCCTAATTACATGGTAAGAAAATAAAAAAAAACTCTTACAAGATAAAGGTATTCTGGCCAGCCTGAATCAAAAATCAGGGAAAAGTCTTCCTCCTAAAATTGCAGATAATATAAGAGCTTTCTATGAAAGTGATGAAATTAGTAGAATATTACCAGGAATGAAAGATTGTATATCTATTCGCACCGAAAATGGGGATAAAGTAAAAATATCCTAACGGTTGATTCTCTGTAATTTGATGGAAGCTTATAGATCTTATGAAGATAAATATCCCAACTTTAAGATAAATTTCTCCAAATTTGCTGAACTAAGGCCGAAAAATTGTGTACTTGCTGGAGTGGAACTCACACGGTTTGTGTATGCACCACCCATCAAAACGTAAAGCTGATGATTGAGAATGCAAAACTTGATTTGTTAACTGATGATAAGCTGAAGACTTATAAACATTGCATAGCTAAAATTATATGTAATCCTGCATCGATAGAATATTATTTGGGAAAATGCTCTTTTTGTCCAGGAACTAAAGAAATCAAAGACATGCTGGAATATTTGTTTGATGAAAACATGAGAGAAAAAATAACTTTTCGTCAATGCATATCAGTTGATCGTTGCAACCTGGAAACTATAGAGAAATCTGCAACAGACTTCACAGATTTATTTTGTGAAAAGCTTTTTGCTCTTGCTCGGCATGATTTTATTGCGAAGCAGCAAAGTTCATTTTTGAATGAAATTAAGAGTAAATTAGTAGATGCAGAATTTATAGTAATGTGCGACTTTTCTGAAAACTATAAATTTGTCCTACAAGATGAAGCTCAAAGTTACCACTGGGGAAGTGAACAAACCACAATTCACCCATTCATAATTTATTATATTAGTGCAGGAAAACTTGAACACATGAGTTTAGTTGTTATAACTGAATGTTTAGAACATAATACAGTGGCAGTGTATTGCTTTCAGAAAAAGCTGATTGATTTTCTAAAAGGAAAATTTGATGAGAAGATTAGGAAGATTTTTTACTTTTCAGACGGTTCAGCAGCTCAGTACAAAAACAAGAAGAACTTTACCAACCTGTGTTTCCACAAAGAGGATTTTAATATAGAAGCTGAGTGGCACTTTTCAGCCACTGCACATGGTAAGGGACCATGTGATGGTATTGGTGGTACAGTAAAGACGTTAGCAGCAAAGGCAAGCCTACAGAGACCTTATGATAATCAAATTACAACACCAGTACAATTGTATGAATGGGCTGTACAAAATGTTCCATCTGTCAATTTTGTTTATGTCACTCCAAATGAATACATGAACACTGAAAAATTCCTTGTAAATCGTTTCAATAAGTCAATAACCATTAAAGGAACACAGAAGTTACATGGATTTATTCCCGTAGCGTCTAGTACATCAAAAGTCAAAGTCAAAACATTTTCTCAATCAGCAGAATTTGTTATTGAGAGAGTAAGTTCTTCAGAAGATAGGCTCAAACTTTCAGAAATACAAGGTTATGTATGTGTAATATATGAACATAACTGGTGGCTTGCATATGTGCTTGAGAAAAATGAAGATACTGATGAAGTCAAAGTAACTTTCCTTCATCCAGCAGGACCTTCATCTTTTTCTTTTCCAACACAGCCAGATACACTATGGGTATCAGTCACTCAAATATTATGTAAAGTAAACCCAATGACTCCAACAGGTAGGGCATACACACTGCCAGAAATTGAAACTCTACAAGTTATTGAAATATTAAAAACTTTAAAGTAAAGGTATGCTCTGGTAGTAATTATATTTAAAATTAATACAAAATAAATTATTTGCTAGAAAAATAATTACAATAGGCTTTATTAATTTGTTCCTTCTATTTCTTAGAGTTTAAAGCATGTTATCTAATACCTATTTTGTGCTATCACTGCTTTATTCAATGATTTATTTTAATATAAACCACTTATAAGCCCACTTTCAAATTCATTCAGACATTTTAGTCAGCACTGAATAAACATTTATAATAATTTATTTATTTTTTATGCATAAATATTTTATTAACACTAAAACCATGTTCTATACGTTATAATTGTGTTGTAGATCCAACAGTTGTTTATTCAATGATTTTTTTAAACATGAACCCATTATAAGCCCATTTTGAAACTTCTACAGCCATTTGAGTAGTGTATAAGCATTTTTTTAAAAAAATTTAAAAAAAATTGAAGACGCACATTTTGAGAAATTTAAATTTTAAAATTTAATTCAAATTTAACTAAAATATTTTTTTCTTAGACCTAATCATGTTGCATATCATTGAAAAGTTTATTAAAAATTCTTTCAAATGAAACTTGTTTTAACTCTCTATTTTAATTAGAAAAAATTCTAGGTCATTTTGAAAATTGGTTCTTTCCCGTTTTTTGACCCCTTTTTGGTAGTTTTACAGCGCTGTATTTTCAAAACCGTTTCATATTTTTCAAAAAAAAATTTATATTTTATTATGTCTACATAAAGACAAACTCTGTACCAAATTTCATCAAAATCTGAGAGGGTGAGGTCTGATCACTGTGTTGATTTGACACGGAATGACCCTTGTGTCCCATTTTTCAAAAATTTTTACAGCACTTTTTTAGACTTTTCTTTTCATTTTCGCAGCATTTTAATTTTTTAAAAAAACTTTTTGATTAAAATCAAGTTTCATCTATGTATTAAATTTTTGAATTCTAAGATAAGTTTTCAGTGCAAATTTTCAAGAATACTACAACCTGCTATGCAGCTGTGTCAAGTTATCAGTGTGAGAGGCAGGTTTCCGCTACGGTCGCATTTTTTGCAAAATGTGAAAATACTATCTAAATTACAAAGATGAAGCACAGCATTTTTGCTCTTTTGCTCAAACGAGGGGGGGGAGGGGGACGATCAGAGAGCATGGAGATACAGTGAAATTCTGTTATAACCAATACCAACACAACGAAATTTCTGTTCCAACGAACTAGATTTTGAGTCCCTATATAACTGCCATTATATTATTTGAATTCCATCACAACGAAATTCCCATTACAATGTACAAAATTTGCGGTCCCTTGAAGTTCGTTGTAACAGGATTTCACTGTATTCAACTTAATCATACTATAAATCTTAGTTAACTTGTAGTTTAAACTACTATTAAGTTCAACAATACTTTGTCTTAATGTTAAGTACAATACTCCTAAATTCTTTATTTCAAATTTAAAAAAAACACGAAAAACTGTGTATTTATTTCTTTAAAAATGTCGTGGCTGTAATTTGAATTTAGCTTTCAACTAGAGATGAAAGACATTGAGGCAATAAGAAAGATGTGTAAACATATACATCACCCTCTAACCTTTTATAGAATTTTGCTAAAGCTTTTTCCCAAATTTTAGCTTTTTTGCTAAAGAACTTTTGACCTCAGCTTTAACCCTGGTAAGAGGCATAGGAAAAGAAAATCCTCAATATTCACTTTAATGAGAAGTAGGATGGAATGAACAAAAGACATACAGCTTTACAAAAGGGGCATGGAAAAGCTGTCACATCAGGTACAGAAAAAGTTCCTGTACCGAGACAACATTTCAGATTCTGGGTGCAATCATTTTCGTGGAATTAAGACTTCTGAGAGTGTGCAGTGTTGTTATATTGGACTACTTTTTCAGCAGCCTTGCTACTGAAATTCTCACACTACCTTTTGGGCTACTGAAAGTTAGAGCGATATTTTAAAAATATTCATCAATTTCTCAGGTTTTTTTGACCAAAGTTAAAAAGAATATAATTGTGCTACTTTATGTTGTCTGCAACTACTTTTTTAAGCATTTTGCATTACTTTCTTGCCTGAAAGTCTAGCAACCCTGCTCAATACCGAAAAGTTGAAACATTTTTTGAAAGGGATAGTATTGGATGCCTTTAATTTTAATAAAAGTACCAACATGCAAGCTACTAAAAGCGTCCTTTATACAGTCAGTTAGAGAATCTAGTGAAAATTTATTTTCAGCTGATGGTCTAGTTTTATATTGTATAAGTTAAAATTTCAGCAGAAAAGAGATTCACTGTCACAGCATATTGGCAGAGAAAAGCTTATTAGAGCAGTTGAAGCTCAAATATGAATTTCTTAGAGACTAATAGTCTGTTGACTAATTTGCAGTATGGTTTCAGGAAAGGTAAATTGTGTGCTACTAATTTATTGCATTTCTGTGAGAAGGTTTGATTTTAGATAACAAAAAGTGTGTTCATGTTGTTTATATTGATTTTAAAAAAGCTTTTGATAAGGTACCGCATGTTGCTCTTCTCTGCAAACTAGCTGATAAAGGAATAGGAGGGAAAACTTTACTTTGGGTTAGAAATCAGCTGACTGGAAGGAAGCAAAGAGTAGCTGTGAGGGGAAATCATTTTAAATGGAGTGATGTTTTAAGTGGGGTTCATCAGAGATCAGATTTTGGGCCTCTTCTGTTTATTATTTTTATGAATGACATTGATGAAAATATTTCTGGAAATATAAATTGTTTTGCTGATGATGTAAAAGTTATGAGGATTGTAGAGAATGAAGAATAAGTAAAATACCTTTAAGAGGATTTAGATCATATTACTAAGTGGGCGGATAAATAGAGGTATGGCAGTTAATGTAGGAAAATGTCAAGTGCTGCACTTAGGTCACGGAAATAAGAGTGTGAGTTATCGTTTACAGGGTTCAGTCATTAGTCAGGCAAAAAATGTTAACTGATCTGGGAATCTTAATAAATCAGGACTTGAAGTTTAGTCAACAGTGCAGCATTGCAAGTAACAAAGCCAACAGAATGCTTGGGTTTATCAATAGATCTATTTCAAACAAATCTAAGAAGGTTCTTCTGCTTTTACATGGGAATTTAATAAGACTCATTTCGAGTATGCTGTTCAGTTTTTGGTCTCAAACTCTGGAAAGATATTTCTGTATTGGAAAGGGTTCAAAGAAGGTTTACTAGACTTGTAATTGGACTTTCAGATTTAGACTATGATAACAGACTTAATATGCTTAATATGTATAGCCTGGAGCAAAGGAGAGTCAGAGGAAACATGATTCTGTTGCTCAAATTTATCAAAATGAAATAAATATGTTAACGGCTAAATTTTTACACAGTAAGCATGACGAGGGGTCATTGTTTTAAGCTATTCAAATCTCTGGCTAACCTGTAAATTAGGAGAAATAACTTCTTTAGTAGGGTCGTGGGCACTTGGAACAGCTTACTGGAAGAGGCGGTAATGAGCAAGGGGGAGGGTAACTTTAAGAAGGCCATTGATCTTCATTGGTGACTTATTAACTGACTAGGACCGACCTAGCTGGGCCCAGAGCTTTTTGCTGGTCGTCACATTTGTATTTAAATTAATTGCATCTGAACTTCTGCTTTAATATATAAGAGGGAGACTACTTTCAATTGAATTTTGACTTCATACCTTAAGTGAATTTCGTTTGGAAAACAATAATGTATATCAAGCTTTAATTAAATATTTTTTGTCATTTTTTGGGAATTTTAGAGCATTTTTACATTTTATTAGATCATCAACTTCTGAGCCCTGAAGATTTTTTTTCCTTAAATATTACAATCAAACTAAATTTTTCATTTTACATTTAAAACATGAAGGTTGCAAATAAAAAGTACAGAAACACAAAAGAAAATGTTGCATTAAAACATTACATAAAACGAAAAACATTATAAAATTGCACACAAGATTTATCTGTAATTGCTCTGTTGTACAGTTTCAAGTAATAAAGCACACCACACGGGGGTTGAGGTTCTTGTTCCTTTTTTTCTTTTTTAAGCGTCAAAGAATTCTGACTTTTTCAGAGTTTCAAAATGGAGCTGAGAACGAATTTTTTTAAGTACCACCCTTTGTTTTTAATATTGGGTATGATGAGCGATTCTCAAGGAGTTCACCATTTCAGGAGACTAAATACAATGGACATCGATATTTCCAGAAGCTGAATTACTACATTTAATACTTTTGTGAAAAAAATAAGAACGATTCATGAGTTTTTGAAATCAAATAGTATTTGATAACCATTGGAGAGACTGCACACAAATAAAGAAACCCAACACGAAATTGCTCCAATTCGTATTCTTAATCACAATTTTGGCATTATTTTGGGGGATCTTTCTTTTTTTCAATTATGGAAATCAGTTTAGCTTTATCGTGTATAATAAAATGCAATGAATTCATACTTTAAGAATTTTTTTAGACAAAATTGAAATCAAATGGAAGAAATGTAAGAGAAAACCACTTTTTCAATAGCATGTACACAATAAAATAGCTTGGAATGAAAATTATATTAATGCATATACCAATGTCAAAATAAACTTAAGACTTTTTGCTATTTTACTTTTTACTATAAAGTTAATGGCGTAAACTAGGATACTTACAGTGCTTTTTCTATTTTCTTCCAAAAGAATTAAAATGCTAAAACTAAATTTTAGAAATAAAATATATCATCTTTGTTACTTTACCAATCCAAAATGAATTGACTAGCGCAAGAATCTAAACTACCCAACATAAATAAATGAACGATCCCTTCTCAATGTTGCCACATTTTTGTACAGACTTGTGTTGTGTCCAGGGAGGTCTTCGTTTTGGCGTCAGGAGAGATCTTTTCGTCAGATTGAATAATAAGTTTAAAAGTAGCAATATAGTTCAAATTTTTTAAGATTAACTGAAGAAAAAAAATGTCATTAAACTTTTTTTTGACTTTGCTCGAAAATGTCCACTCACATTTCTATTCGCATTTGGCAACGTAAGTTTGACATGCTCGTTTTGTTGATCGGCCGTTCTGTTTTTTTTTTCTGAGAGACAACTGAATTTCTGTTAAATTAAGAGTAATTATAATTATTTTAAATATTTTCAGTGTTGCATGTTCACTAAATCTTAACGAGGCATTTGTGAAGGAAAACACTTGTGAGTTGCAACAGATCTTTTCAAGTTAAATGAGTAAAACCTTCAATATTTTTCATCTGCATCTCCAACTTTTTTCGACTGACACAGAGCTGAATTGATGTTTTATCTGATTGCTTTTGTTCTATAAAAAAAACCAATCAGATGAAAAAAAAAATTACATTATTCTTTTCTTTGCATATATATTTTTTAAATGTGTAGAAAATAAAGTCCATTCCATAGGTTCAATTTCGCGGTACTGCGATTGCTTCTCAATCACTTCAAAATATATTTCTAGAACTTGAAATGAAAAAAAGAAAAATAAGTACTTAGGACTTTTTGTACAGTAAATTTATGAATGATGGAGAATATTACTAAAGATTATTCCTCTCAAGAATTCTCTGAAGTTCCAGATGAAATTATAAGATCGTCTGATTTTGAAAATTTAATTCTTGATTTCAATAATATCGCTATAATTCCCCCTACTTTGTGTGAAAGGCTATCGCATCTTAAATGCTTGTCTTTAAATGGAAATTTTTTAGAAACACTTCCACCTGAACTCGATCAATTGTCAATGTTGAATGAACTGTACTTGAAAGAAAATGAATTGCTAAGTTTACCAGAAACTCTGGGTAATTTGAAATTTTTGAGGGTGTTACATCTAACTGGAAACCATCTTAAAAATTTTCCTGAAAAAATTTGCTCCTTGAGTAATTTAAGCGAGTTAATTGTAGATGAAAATAATGTTGAAAAATTACCAACTGAGTTTGGAAAGTTATTGAATTTGAAGCATTTGGATTTAAGCTCTAACGCTATTAGTGTTTTGCCTACTGATTTTGGACAACTGAGTAGTTTGATAGAGTTGAATCTATCAAACAATGTTTTGATGGTGTTGCCAGATAGTTTTTCAAACTTGCCTTGCTTGGAAATAATAGACTTGACCCATAATAAAGTCAGCACATTGCCAGAAAATTTTCGATCTTCAAAAGTTTTGAAAAAACTACTTCTTTCGCATAATAATCTTGTTTGTTTACCACCTTGGTTTGCCGATTTAGAACACATAGAAGAGATTTTTCTTGAGTGTAATGCTTTACAAGATATGCCATTTCCAGAAACTTTTGGGGATGTTTCAGTTCATTTAGAATATTTAGATCTTAATGGAAATAATATCACACTTTTATCAGAAAACTTTGGAAATTTAAAAAACTTACGATATTTAGATTTAGGTAGCCCTCTTGATGAGCCTGAAAGGAGTAGATTTATAGCAAATGGCAATTCTTTGCACTGTTTGCCATCTTCTTTCACAAATTTGCAATGCTTAACAGATCTTCAGTTGGATGAGAATGAAATTAAAGAGCTTCCTTATGATTTTGGAAATTTAGTGAACATCACATTTTTGGATTTAAGTCATAATATTCTTAAAGCCATACCTGATAGTTTTTGTCAGCTGAAAAATATGAAAACTTGTATTCTGTCCATGAACTACATTTTGTGCTTGCCAGAGGATTTTGGTTTGCTCTCTGCAGTACAAGATTTGAAATTGGATAATAATTTAGTATGTTTTTCTTTGTATGGATTTATGGTTAAATAATGCTGAATGTTTTCTCTTGGTGTTTTTTTTTTCTTTTAAAATAGTAGTTGATATAAAAGTTTAAAAAAAAAACTGCTGTTAGCAAAATTGAAAGGATAATTTTTCTCCCCCCATTAGCAGATGTTTTATGTGTATTTCTATTGAAAAGAAAAAATATATGTGAATTGCATATATTTTTTAATATTTTTATTGATTGTTTAAAATAAATTGTTCCATAAAAAGCTTCCTCTTCCCCTCACTGTATCAAAATTTTTGCAGACAGTTTGACAAATATTGAAAGTGTTTCAAAATGTTAAGCTTCATTTTAGACTCTTATGCATTTTGAATATATATTTTATTGAAAAACGCAAAAAAGCTAAAATTTTAGGGATTAGTTTTTAATTTCAGGGGAGATTCCACTTCAAGCTTTTGTTTGTGAAAGAGATTACAAATTTTCGGAATAGAGAAATATTATCAACTAACTGCATCGCCTGGTGTTGCACGGTCTATCTCAAAAATAGATGGTGCATGCCGCATGTTCATGTTCAGCAATCAGCTTTTCTAAAAATTTGCCCAATCTTAGAAAGGAGCAATTTTATGACTCAAAATTAAAATTTAGATCTCTTTGAAATGCTTTAAAATTCCAAAACTTCAGTCACCTTTCTGCAGGGCATATCAATACAGCATTTACAGACTTTTAGGGCAGATAGAGTACACTAGAGACGTACCGAGTACTCGGTACTCCGTCAAATTTTGATCAGATACTCGGCCAATACCGAGTAGTTGCAGAAAATTGAATTTTGTCCAAGACAGAAATTAAAATTTATAAAAAAACGCAAGCATATATATAATATTCTGCAATCATTTACAATTCAAATTTAAATTTTGAGAATAATTAAGTTTGTAATGCTTCAATGAAGTAAATCTTTATTTTAATGTCCCCAAAGTTAATAAAACTTATTTATTAAAAATTGTGCAAAAAAGGCAAGTATAGAAAATATGGAATTTTTATATTAAAACTAGATTTTTGCTACAAACAAAAATTAGTTATAAGAAATATAAAAAAATACTTTGCTTAAAAAATAAAGGGAAATAAAACAACGTTAAAAGCACAGTGTAGACACGTGTTTTGGCATTACAAGGAAATCCTTTTTCAATGCACAAAATGTGAGCTCGGGGATTTAAAGGCATCCGAAAAAAGTCGGATTTTTTTTTGTTGAATGTCTTTACATTCTTTAGCTCAAAAGACGTTCCTTGTAACGCAGAATCACGTGTCTGCAGTGTTCCTGCACATTTGTTTTATTTGCTTTAAAAAATTATTTATGTTTGGCGGACTAGAACTATAAGACATGTAATACACCACCAGCTCAGTCATTTCCAGCCGAGGACTGCAGTTTTGTGCTTATTAGCACTCATTAGCCCGGCATAGGAAAGTGACTGAGCTGAAGATGGAAAAGCTCTTAAGGAAGCCAAGATTTTGGTAGCTAATATACTGGTAGCTAAAATAGAATTAGCGCAGACCAGACGAGTGACCGAAGCAATTGTTCGGTTCAACTCGAGGATTGATGGCAAGGCATGGTATATTTAGTAAATCACAGCCCAATAGCCAGGACCAAAGCAGAAATACATGAAATACACCTCCAGCTCAGTCATTTCTAGCCGAGCTGTGATTTACTGAATATAGAGCTATAATAGATTGGTATAATTTGTTATAATTCCAACTTGATTAATCATACCTTTTATTTATTTATTTTTATTACTGAATATAGAACTATAATAGATTGGTATAATTTGTTTTAATTCCAACTTGATTAATCATACCTTTTATTTATTTATTTTTAATTTTAAAAATAATTTTTTTGTAAAATTTTTGACATATATAAACAAAACTTTCTGAATAATGCATAATTAAATTTTATCAGGAATTTAGTTTTAAAAACTATTATATGTACAAGGAGGTCTATACTACTGTTCCAATAAGTTCAAAATTCATCACATGTGTATCAGTAGTTCTTCTTAAAACATAATAGGTACTTGGTAACTCGGCCGAGTATTCGTTACTCGTTAGTGTACACCTAGACGATAGGAAATCACATAGATATGCATGATTGGAAACACTTTCCTGACGCGATATTGGCGACTCAAAGCACAAGGAAGACAGGACACGAATAAGAGGAGAAAACATGTTTATTGTTTTTAATACAGCAAAAATACTGGTTTTGTCTGGTGTGCACGATAGATGTTGTTACGTAAACCAAAGCATCAGATGACGGTGCATGTGCACATGCACTTTTTGTTACACTGTAAAGTCAAGAACACAACCGGTATTTAGGTTAACGTTCCATATTCAAAACGCAGGAGATGTGAAGCACACGTCACATCCCGGGATGGTCGTAATTTCGAACATATACCTTGATGACGATCGTTGGCTCTTTGATGTTCTTATTTTTTTAGTTTTTTGTTGTACTAAGGATAATAAATATGTTTTCGTCACTTATTTGTGTCTTGTTTTTTTGGTGATTTGGTCGTCACTACCACGCCAGGAAAGTGTTTCCGACCATGCATTGCTATGTGATTTCCCATCGTGTAGGTGTACTCTATCTACCCTGAAAGTCGAAACGCTGTGCTGATACACCCTTACACCCTGTATATACAAATACAAATGTGACGACCGCAACAGGCTCTGGCCCCGGCTAGCAATCAGCAATAGGCCCTTTTTTTCCACGGTGACAGCAGTATGTATTAATGAATTATTACTGAATATGATAAGTTTTTGTCAGATTTTCTTTATCCATAATGCTAAGGTCATCCTGAGTCTCAGCTATCTCTTACTCTTTATTCCACTGTAAGCAGGGCCTGAGTATTGAATAGGCTGTGACCTAGGGTTTCTGCTATTTAGAAACCCACTAATGGCTAAAACTTTTTTAGCAAGTAACAAAAATTATAATGTTTAACTACAAGGGGACCCAAAAAAAAGTGTCTGGCCTCTGGCCCCCTGTGTCTTGATCTAGCCCTGACAAATGTAGCAGGGCTGCCACTGAGGACTAAAAAAGTGACTGCTTTGAATTGTTGCAGACTATGTCGACTATTTTAGACTAAATTAAGATAAAAATGACTATTTTGTAAAATGCTGCTGCTGTTACTATTTCAGCCAAGAAGTGACTAAAATGTAAAAAATACGACTCATTTGAAAAAAAAAAAGCTTCTGCTTCAAGCATAATTGGCCAAGCGTTTCGAATTTTTTACTGACTCAGGTTTGCCAAATTTAGCAAAAAGTCACAGATTAGGTTAGTGCAGGCTTATTTATCGTCAAAGATAAGTAGCAGCCCTTTTTTCCTCCTGGTGCCATCAGGCACCCGATGCATGTTTATTGCCAACATGAATGACAATTATAACTTTGTGTAATATTAGTTTTTTTTTTTTTAGCCTACTTTCCCAGTAATCAGAGAAAGAAGAAAAAAGCATGAAAGAAGGCTTAATACATCTTAAAAATATCCCGAAAAACAAAAAAAAGTCAAAAATAAATAAAATAGTTAGATAAATATTGAAAAATTAAAAATTGGAAAGTAGGGTATTGAGATGGGGAAAAATGTCTGTCGGTCTGTCGGTCTGTCTGTCTGTCTGTCCCCCCCTAATAACTTTTGAATGAATAGTCCGATTCGAACAAATTTTTTTTTGTTGGAAAGATCTCGGCAAGGACATCTCATTCCCATAATTCATTTTTTGATTTGAACAATTTTTCGTTCAATTTTGAACAGTTCAAAAAAACTTAACATTAGCGCCTACGGGTAAATTCAAATCAAAAATAAATCTTGAACTTAGAAGCGAAGTGGCTTCAGACAAACTCTGTAGTTAAAAACTTTTGATAAAAACATGTATCGAAAATATATTTTTGATTTGAACAAGTTTTCGTTCAATTTTGAACAGTTCAAATCTCTTAACATTAGCGCCTAAGGGGAAACTGAAAGTCAATATAGATTCCGAACTTAAAGGCGGATTTACTTCAAACAAACTTTGTTGGAAATAGCTCTTGACGACCTACTCCCGACTCCGACTCCGAGAATTTAGGGGCACCTGACACCGACTCTGACTCTTGTTCCCGACAATTAATCGGACTCCGACTCCCCGACTTCGACTCTGACTTCGTAGCTTTGGCAAACATTTATACACGGAGGACAAATGACTGACTCCGATTCTTGGATATTCGACTCCGACTCTTTTATCCCAAAATGAGATTGACTCCGACTCCGACTCCGCTGCTGTGGTTTTAACTGTGAAATAATTATTGTTGATGTGATTTGTTTTTATTTTCACGCTAAAGTTTTAATTTAGGTATTTAGTTTTCGGTGAATAAACTCGAAAAATATGCGCAGACGATTTTTTTTTTTTTTTTGACAATGAAAATTATTTCTTTAAATTGACATTTTATTGTTTTTTTTTATTTTGGTAAGTGCATTAATTCGTTTAAAAAAATTTTTTTGGCAACAGGGGAAAAAGAAACGATTTTTTTTATATGATGTATTTATTTTAATGAACTTATTATTATTATTTTTTCGTTTTGAAAGCTGTTAAAAAATTTTTTTAATGGAAAGAAGTGTATTAGCTGCTTTGTTTAAAAGATGCTGCTATTTTATTTGTTCGTTTTTTTTAAAGAAAAAAGGAATATTTTATTCCTAGAAATCAGCTAAAAATATTTAAAAAAAAATATGTTTGAAAAATTTGCGATTTTAGCTATTTTTGAGAATATTGATCAGGTACTAGAAAGCAGTATGGGTATACGGGAAAGTAGGCTCGTCTAGTTCTAGACGGAACTTCTTGTTTTTTGAACGGTTGGCAATTACAACATTGTATCTTGTACTTCCTGGTACACAAGAAAGTAGTTCAGATTTTACAAGCAAATGCACTTATTTCATTTTGATCAAAAGAACATTCTAAATAAGTATAACAATTTTTGAGTGGCATTTCAACAAGGTTACAATGATCAATATTATACAAATACAAATGTGACGACCAGCAACAGGCTCTGGGCCCAGCTAGACTGGTCCTAGTCAATTTACAATCCCCAGTGAAGATCAGTGGCCCTCTTAAAACTGTCTACTCCTTTGCTCATTACCACCTCTTCCGGTAAGCTGTTCCAAGGTTCCACTACCCTGCTAAAATAATAAATTTTCCTAATATCCATGTTAGCCTGAGATTTAAATAGCTTAAAACAATGACCCCTTGTCCTGTTTTCAGTGCTAAACTTTAGCCCCGTAACATCTTTCGTTTTAATAAATTTAAACAGCTGAATCATGTCCCCTCGGTCTCTTCTTTGCTCAAGACTGTACATTTTTAGCCTTCTAAGCCTAGAATCATAATCTAAGTGGGAAAGTCCACTTATTAGCCTTGTAGCCCGCCTTTGAACCATTCCCAATACATTAATGTCTTTCTTAAGATAAGGAGACCAAAACTGAACAGCATACTCCAAATGGGGTCTTACCAAACTTCTATATAAGGGCAGAAGAACTTCTTTAGATTTATTTGAAATAGATCTATTGATAAACCCAAGCATCTTATTGGCTTTGTTGCTAGCAATGCTGCACTGTTGGCTAAACTTTAAATCCTGACTTATTAAGACCCCCAGATCAGTAACTTTGTCTGCCTGACTAATGACTGAACCTTGCAAATAATAACTTGTACACTTGTTTCCATGCCCTAAATGTAGCACTTGACATTTCCCAACATTAACAGCCATACCCCATTTATCAGCCCACTCCGTAATATGATCTAGATCCTCTTGCAGCTGATTAGCTTGTTCATCATTTTCTACAGTCCCCATAACTTTGACATCATCAGCAAAACAATTCATGTTCCCAGAAATATTTTTGTGAATATCGTTCATAAAGACAATGAACAAAACAGGCCCTAACACTGATCCTTGAGGAACCCCGCTAAAGACCTCACTCCAATTAGAATAATTTCCCCTTACAACTACTCTTTGTTTCCTTCTGGTCAGCCAGTTTTTTACCCAAATGAAAGTTTTCCCTCCTATTCCTATATCAGCTAATTTGCTAAGTAGAGCAACATGCGGTACCTTATCGAAAGCTTTTTGAAAATCAATGTAAACAACATCTACAGGCTTCTTATTGTAGTTACCGATCCTACTAATAGAACTTTGTACAGTCAAAACCTGTTAACACGAACTCACATAATGTGAAATATCCCTTAATTCGTAATAAATGCTGTTCCCGGTCAGATAAAGATATAAATTAGTGTTGAAGTAATTGTTGAACACGAAGGTGATTTAGATGAAATACTGGATAAGACGAAGAAAATTTTTAAGTCTTGAAAGAAACGGAAAAAAGAGAAAACTGTTTGTGTGATATAGATACTTTTTAAAAGGATTTTAGTTCAAAAATTAGTAAAAATCTATAGATGATTTTTTTTATTAATGTATGTGCAAGTAGTAAAATTTGTTCTTCTATTTTGATAATTTAATATATGTTTTATACTTAAACCATAAATATAAATGCTTGTGTGTACATTTTTGTAAAAACATACTTTGATTCTGTATTTTCTGAGTCACAAAAACAAAAAAAAAAGTCTGCTTACTCAAAACCCAGTAAACATGAAATATTTTGGCGTCCAGGTTGAGTTTGTGTTAACAAGGTTCGACTGTAGTAAGTAAATATAATAAACAATAAATTTTCCATTAAGTTTTTTTTTTTGACCGTAGGGATATTTTTTCCTTTTTTTTGGGGAGGAGTTGGTCTTTATGTGTGTGTGTGTGTATGTGTTTTTTTTTTGAAGGGGGGGGTCTTTGCTCTTAGGGTCAGGGTTCGTACGGGTCATGGAAATCCTGGAAAGTCATGGGAAAAAAATAAACCAATTTCAGACCTGGAAAAGTCATGGAAAATGACTATTTTTGTTAAAAGTCATGAAATTTTTTTAAGTCATGGAAAAATGTCCTGGACAAAGAGAAAGTAACAGTAGCTTAAAGAGCATTATAAATATTGAATGGTTTAACAGCACTGCATATAAAAGCTGTTAAACTTGAAAATTGAATGATCCCAATAACAAATCTGAATTTTGAAATCCCATTGCATCCACATCTGTAGCAGCCGCCCTTCTTTCTTTTGCAATGTGATTTTACTGCTTAGACATCACTAATTTTGAATTAATCATTATTTTCAACACTTCTTATATTTTATATTCTGTAGTATTGAACTTACATGTTCTTGATTTTGCCACGCCCACTCAAAAAACGCGATTTAATTGCAGCCGAGAACGTTTCAATCACTCGTAAAAATTTTATTATTAAATTTATCAGAGCTTACCTTAGTTTGTTGTAGGTTTTAGGAAGTAAAGATCTTTAATAAGGTGATGGAATATAGAAATGGGGAATTCTAGTACTCTAAAATAGTAGTGCCCAACGTACGGCCCGCAAAACTGATCCTTGCGGCCAAATGTAACATTCAATGTCAGGAATCCAACACTATGTTCTGAAATTTCAAAACCTATTAATTTATATGCATTTGAAAATGTATAAATTGGTAAGCAAGTACATTTGAAACAGAAGATTTATTTACTACTGAATGATTTTTGTAAATATCTGTTTTGGAAACATGAATTTACTGTAGAATGGCTTTACTTTAAAGAACTGAAATACTGACAGGTTACATGCATGATTAGATGCAATGTTGACTCTAAAAGGCAACTTTTAAAGCAAATTTATTGATACTTAGGATTGACTCGTTCAACCTTTGTCCCATTCTTTATCATTCTGCCTTCTTATGAAAAAATAAATTAGACATTTAAGCATCATTATATTGCATTCACTTCATTTTTACTTTACGTAAATTTATGTAAAGAAGACAAATAGTTTAGTTTTTGCAGGGTGCACTGATGTTTTTTCAATCACAAACAAGTTCTTTTATGAAGTAGTGGCATACAGGTAGAAGTTTAGCTTATTCACATTTCCAAATATATTGGCAAGTTTGATATTAAATAGAACTATTCTCTTCGTGTAACAAGGTCGTGAAATTTTTTATTAAGTCATGAAAAAGTCTTGGAAAAGTCATGGAATTTTTTCATCTGAATAGAGTATGAACCCTGTAGGGTTGGTTATTCATCCCTGTATTTTACAGCATTTCTTTATTAAACAAGTGTAGCTAAGTTGTTTTTAAAAGAGGAAGAAAATCATTCTTAATCAGGAAACTCATTCTAAGAATTTTTCTTGCAGTATTGATATCTGTCCCCCTTCCTTGACACAAACTTGTGTTTGATTTTTGAATTAATGTATTTTCCCTCCCAATACCATAAGTCTTATTCTTTTTTATTTCTTGGTTGAAAAATTAACTCCCAAGTTCAATTTTTTTTTGACTGATAATTTTGTGAGAACATTTTGTGTGAGTAAAAATTTCCTCCCTACATTGTTACCAGATATCCTGCTTGACATGTCTGGTATCTAGATAGGCAGACCTCATACTGCAAAGTTGAAAATCAGCCGACTTCTGGACAACATCCCTATTTAGCACCTGTGAGAAAAACTTAAATCTATTGTATTTTCAGGGGTATGGCCAGAGGAAATTTGGGTCCGTTAACGGACCCTTCACAAAAATCTGATCAACCAAAACGGACCTTTCACAAAATCCCGACCAACCAAAACGGACCCTTCACAAAATTCCGATAAACAAAAACGGATCTTTCACAAATTGTTTTTTGGAAGAGCAAATCTCAAATCAAAATAACGAGATAATGTTTGGAACCTTTTTTAAAGTTAAATTAGAGGGATCAACTTATACAAAATCTGCTAATTTTTCAAAAGAAAAAAAAATTGGCACTCTTGTGATGCTCCCGCAAACGATAAATAACAACTAAGACCAAATAAATATAATACTTGTTGTTGGTTTCTTTGAAAGAAATTAACAGCTGAAAGTGAGTTTGGTTTATAATTTTGCTTGTTTGTTTTATGCAGCGGTCATAGGCGGATTTAGGACTGAGTTCCTGGGGGGGGGGGGGGGGGGGGGCAGGACTTTTTTTTGGAGCAACATTTTTAATGCCCCTCCCCCTCTCCCACGTTTCTGTCTGTTTTCTGTGATGCATAAGGCCATTCTTTACTTTTTTATGTGTCATTTTCATTACTGTGTGTAATCTTGCTGTCCTTTTTGAATTGACCTTAAAAGAGCTGGTATTAAGAGAGTGACACAGTTCTCCCTTTTAAGTGGGATATAGAATATCTCTAATTTTAGGGGGCCCAAGGGGGCCTCCCCCGGAGGAAATTATATAAAATGGATATAAAATTCTGCATTTTGATGTCTTATAAGGGTTAATTGGAAATAATAGGCAAATATTTTTTTTTTAGAGTTTTATGCTTTAAAAGTGCTTTGTGATGCAAGTTAATACTTTAAAAGAAATGAGATTTAGAGAATAGGTATCAAGAGAGTAACATACTACCCATTTGAACAATTATTAATTTATACACTTGATAAGAAATAAAATTGAAGCACACTTTGCTTAGGAGTTTCAAAGACTTATCTAATTATTTTCAAGGTTTGGTTGGTTAGATTGGGTTTCTGGCTCAAGAGCCCTGGTAGACTGTACTGTACCAATTCTTTTCAGGGATTTTAGAACATATCAATAATTTGCACTTTCCAGTCTCTGAAATTGAGTAATAGATTATACAGTTGTACAGTATTCTTTGTATAAGGCTATTTTAAATTTAAAAGAAAAAATTAATTTTTTTAAATTTCCCATCACAACTTTTTTTTAATTATAAGTAGTACAGAAAACGAAAAGGAATAGAGGTAATGTATCATTTTTCTCCCGGGCTAAACAGATTAACAATATGCAGTAAAAAGACGATAAAAGCAATCAATACAAAAGAATTTCCAAAATTCTGCATTCGGGATTAAATAAATAGCAAGATATGAAGCATGTGAGTCACGAAAATTTATTTCAAGTAATGTGTTACAAACGCGAGAACCATGATTTTTACATTTTTGATGCAGGATGTAGCAAGGAGCTGAATTGGACACATTTTGGCATTCCTCCCCCTATAATTTGTTAGAAATTTTAAAATTTAAGGTTTGTAACCACACCTTTCCAAATATTCAAGGTTTTCAAGTACTTGAAAATGAAATTAGTTTTTCAAGCACTTTCCATTTTTTAAGGAACGAATAACAATTTTTTGGGAGTTAGGGGCCCATTTCAAAGCAGGGACCCTAAAATATAGCTTGTTTATCTTATAGGCAAATCCAGCCCTGCATGTAATTCTCTCTTACCTGCAGATTTTTGTTTGATTTTTTGCCATTGTAACAAAAATTCGTCAGTTTTTAGTTACAGGATTTTTACGATGTTACCAATCTGTGTAAGGTTTTTATCGCTTTTTATCAAATTTCAGCAAATTTTTCCAAAACTTTTGATGACTGAAATACTCAGATTTCAATAATGACAATAACTGTCTAATTTAGACTTAGATGATTATGACTTACCTTAATTTTTAAATAATATTTAGAAAGTAAGGAAAATGGTACTTTCCCTCTGAGTAAAAAGATTCAATTAATCAGAACGTTCAGATAACTGAAGTTTATTCAGTTTGCGATAGTATTTACTTTTCTTTCTCAATAAAAAAAGACAAGCCAAAAATTTTCCATCTAGTAATGACTCCATCCCTAAACGGAAAGTTGAATCCACTCTCCCTGTAATTATTCATACGTTTGAAAAAAGAAAAAAAAAGGTGCAGCAAAACTCAGGGGTCTCCAAAATTTGTTTACTCAAGGTCCACGTTGTAAATTTTGGGAAGGCGAGGCGGAACAATCCAACAATATTTAAGTTCAAATGGTATTTGTTAGCGCTACCCCCCCCCCCCCCCGTGAAACCGACTGGAAATTAGACACTTTAAAAACTTATGTTTTACCCGATTCGAAAGCGTGAAAATTTGGGGGGGGGGGGGGGGAATTTGCGCCATTGAGCTTGGGGGGGGGGGGATAGGCACCCCTGTTTAACGTTCGGTTTTTTTCTTTTTCTTTTCTCCCTTCAGAAAAGGACATTCGCTATTTCTCTTCATTTTAATTGAACTATTCAAAAAGAAAAAATCATGATTTGTTTTGTTATAATATTTTGGAAGATAAGTTGTTACTATATAAACTCCTCCCAGAACTGGAAGGCATTGCCCCCTCTGCCCCCCCCCCCCATAAATCCGCCCATGGTAGCGGTGTTGTAAACTTCCTTGAAAAAGCGTCAACCTTCAGTCAGTCCAGTCGTGTAAGCACTTTTCTCCCCGCTTATGATTTAATAAACAATAATATACAGCAAAATGAACTTAGAACTGCAAAGGATAGTAGGGATGGGGGGGAAATGTGATCGCTTCAGATAGGGTTACCATTTTTAAACTTAATGCCACTTAGCGTCTGGTGGGAGCGATGTTTAACTGTTTATCGCCACTTAGTGTCTGACGGGGCGATGTTTAATTGTTATTTTGGGGAGAAAGTTATATGGGTTTGATTTTTCGATGCTAAAAAGGATGATTAATTTTAAATAAACTCTTTTATTTCTTGTTTTTATCTTTATATGTCTACATTTTGAAAAGCGCAATCTTTTTACATTCGATATGAGAATTATATTTTATTCTTTTTTCAAGCTAACTTTGCTTTATTAGGATGCAAATAAATGAAGTCTCTTTATTTTTATAACAACACTTATTTTAAGTTTTTAAAGCGGAATTCCATTTTCTTTTATAAGTCAAAAATTTAAATGCTGAATCAAAGGTTAATTTTTTATTTTATTTTTTTATTTATTTATTTATTTATTGATTCAACTGTGTCCAGACATTAATGATATGTTTATCATAGGACTCGAAAATGCAATTCTAAAATAATTTTGTCAAAAATATTTATTTTACGAGCTGTTTATATACTTTTGATGTTTTCACTTGAGGATTGCAATCTCTTTGCATCCGCTATGGGAATCTGATTTTTCGAATTTTCGATGTTTAGTACACTTTGTTAAGAGGTAAACAAATAAAATATTTTTTTATTTTTGTAAAAATCACAGAGTTTATAAGTTTTAAACTAAATTCTGTGCTCTTTAACTATGTCTTGGTTCAAAAAGTTAAATGCTAAACCTCTGCCTGAATTTCTTTGTTACAATTATTTTAAATACTATACATATAACATTTCTAGAAAAATGTAACAAAATGTAGAATAGTAAATAAATATTGATACTTGAGGGGTGCCCATCTCCCAAAGAGCGAAGCCGCCCTCCTGTACCCCAATACTTGAAAAACGCGCAAGAATGATATTCTCAACAGAAAAGAGGGAAAACACTCAACTTTAAGTGTCAATGATGCAGTTTGCGCCATCTCAGAATTCAAAAATTTCGTTTTTTTTTTTTTTTTTTGCAAAATTTGATTTTTCACAAAATGAATTGATTTTTCACAAAAATAATTTGATTTTTCACAAAAAACGGACCTTGGGAAAAATCCTGGACAGACCCCTGATTTTTAAAAACATTGGACATGTGTTTAGGGAAAAATTAAATGAAATTTTAAAATTTTTGCACCATGTGAATGTTTTGAGTGCTATTAAACTTCAATAATCGGAATTTAAATGTGCCAAAATCAGCATAAGCCGAAGTGATACCTCAAATATGTGAGGTTTATAAAAAGAGCTTAAATGACGAGGCTTGTCCTTTTCTTCCCTCCAAAGCTCTAAATTGGGTTATTAAATTTTTGGAGCGATTCAAAAATGGCATTTAAAAGATTTACGGTCATACATTGGAGTTTTTTTCCCCATTCATGTCAAATTAATATTTTTTTCCTATTAATTTTTTTTAAATGTTTCCTAATTATTCCATTTTTTATTAATGAAAATAATTTAGCCATTATATTTAAACATGACCAGCATTTTTATCCTATAATTTTTCACCTAATCATTGCTATCATTTCCATTTTAGATGCTTTTTATATGTAGTCTTGATTTTTTTTTTTCAATTATTTTAGCTCTCCCAAATACCTAAATCTTTTGAATGTTTGTCAGAAGTTGTGAGCCTCGACTTGTACAAAAACAAATTAACTGAAATTCCTAGTGTTTTGACTGCTCTAAAGAATTTGAAGCATCTTGATCTTAGAGAAGTAAGATTTATTTTTTTAATGTTCCTTTGATTCTTTTTTCTCTTTACCATTGCATAATTTTGTGGTAAAATACTTGATTTAATGCAAAGCAAACAATTTTCTTTTCTAGAATGATATTGATTTAGGATTAGATGAACTACCAGAAATATTTTATTCCCCTACCTACCCAAGAAGGGATCCAGAACATAGTAACAATTGGCGTGGAAGAATTCGAGAAGATATCTCCTCTGCTTTTTGGGTAATATTTTTTTAGAAGCTTTTTTCTTCATGAGCAGGGGCGGCAAATAGGGGGGTCAAGAGAGGGCGGTTCCACCCCCAATTGTTTTGAATAGAATGATAGAAAATGGGTGAATTCAATTTATGTAAGTCGGAAATCAATGTTCATTAAAAAAATATACCCTAAATTTTAAAATTTCTAACAAATTGTAAGAGGATTAATATCAAAACGTGTCAAATTCAGCTGTTGCTACATCCTGCATCAAAAATATAAAAATCATGGTTCTTGCGTTTGTAACATATTACTTGAAATAAATTTTTGTGACTCACATGCTTCATATCTTGCTATTTATTTGATCCCGAATGCAGAATTTTAGAAATTCTTTTGTATTGATTGTTTTTATCTTGCTTTTACTGCATATTGTTAATCTGTTTAGCCCGGGGGAAGAATGATGCACTACCCCTATTCCTTTTTGTTTTCTGCACTACTTATAATTTTAAAAAAAAGTTGTAATGAGAAATTAAAGTTTATTTTTTCTTTTAAACTTAAAATAACCGTTTCTTACAAAGTTTGAACAATATTGTACAATTGTATATAATCTAGTACTCAATTTCAGAAACTGGAAAGTGCAAATTTTGATAGGTTCTAAAAACCCTGAAAAGAATTGGTGCAGTATAGCCTATCAGGGCTCTTGAGCCAAAAACCCAATCTAACCAACCAAACCTTGAAAATAATTAGAAAAGTCTTTGAAACTCCTAAGCAAAGTATGCTTTAATTTTATTTCTTATCAAGTGTAAAAATTAAGAATTGTTCAAATGGGTAGTATGTTACTCTCTTGATACCTATTCTCTAAATCTGTGCACCATTCCTTTTAAAGTATAAACTTGCATCACAAAGCACTTTTAAAGCATAAAACTTGAAAAAAAAAAAAAAAAAGATATTTGCCTATTATTTCCAATTAACCCTTATAAGACTTCAAAATGCAGAATTTTATATCTATTTTATATAATTTCCTCCGGGGGAGTAACCCCCAGACCCACAAAATTGGAGATATTCTATATCCCACTTCAAAGAGAGCCTTGCATCACTCTCTTAATACCAGCCCCCTCTCTTTTAAGGTCAATTTAAAAAGGACAGAATGATTACACACAGTAGTGAAATTGACACATAAAAAGGTGAAGAATGGCCTTATGCATCACAGAAAATAGATAAAAACATGAGAGAGTGGGGAGGAGGGCAACTATTAATGTTGCTCCAAAAAAAAAAGTTCTACCCCCCCCCCCCCCAGAAACTCAGTCCTAAATCCGCCTATGTCAACCGGTGATTCAGATTTAACTCTAAGACAATTTAACAGTGCACATAATTTTCATTTATGTATGTAAAGTTTGCAAAAAAAAATGCAAATGAGAAAAAAACGAAAGGATGATCATACATAGCAAGTGAAAAATAAAGACGAAAAGCGATCAAATTCGTAAAATTAGCGAGAATAGTGAGCAACTTCGTGGTTTACAATGCAAGGAGTTGGAAATAACAGAGCTAGCTACCTAAAAAAAAGTCCAGCGGCGTGATTCTAAAAGTCACTCCTCCAAAAGCACGTTGCATAGAAAACAAGCCCATGGCGGAAAATCGAGAGAATGTCGATGTAAATTCGTTGTTATCGAACGGTTCAGCAATATTAAAGGCATATTTTTCAAACACTCGATTTCTCTTTTTTTTAGTAAAACCTGAAAGAAAGTCATCGAATTTCTTTCCGTCCCAACCTCCGTCTCAGAAATTTTGTCGAAGACGGAAATCCATCCTGAGACGGAAGGTCTTGCACCCATGCCTTTAGCATGTATGACTTCGTTTGAATTTTTATTGAATTTGTAATGAGGAAAGTTTTTTAAAAATGCTTTACTCTATCAAAATATCTTCAATCCGCTACTCTTAATTTTCGGACTATTCAAGCCACAGTTCAATTTACAATTGATCTGTGCACCATACTACCATAGTTCAATCTACAATTGAAACTGAAAATAGATTTTACATAGATGTATATTTCAATCAAGCATGAAACTTTTCAAAAAATTCTTCATCCAAGCCAATTTTAAAAAGCGCAAAAATAAATAAATAAATAAATAAAAAGTGACATAAACCCACATGATGATGTGAAGTCAAAGATTGATTTTTTAATATTTGTATGAAATAATAGATTCAGTTCCAAGTGAAATTAACACAAGATTTTATGATAAATATTTTTCTGTATGGTTTGCTCTATATTATCTGAATTGGATTTTGAAAACGAAAAATAAAATGTTTCAATTATGAGTAAAATTTTTAGCATGAGGCAAGAAAAATTACGACAAGACCGGTTCACATCCAGAGACTGCAGTTTCGTCCTTGATATCTCATGGACTCATCATTCTGGAATAGTGAATAACAGAGCTGGAGGCAGATGACATCTCATTGAAGCTGAGAGCACCGACGAAACTAGATTATTCAATGATGAAAAATTAAGTTCCTCACAATTTTTGAAGTTGCCTGGGTGATTTTGAAGAGCAATATATAAAAAGTATTTTGATACATAACTTAGTTACTTCAATTATTTTTTAACTATTCCAATCAGCTCAGCTAATAGAGAAAGATTTTTTTATGCTTCAGGAGTTCAGAGAATTATTTTCAAAACACAATGAGCAAAAAATTCAAACGAATTCATGCATGCTAAATGGCATGAGCTTTTTCAACATCTTTTCTATTTAACTGTACTGGCAAAACAGCACGACACTGGGCACTGATAGATTAGTAATAGTCCAGGATCTGAAGGGGGGTGAGCATGCATGGAAAGGCTGACGCAATATTATTTCTGATTATTGTTACAGGCACGATGGTGATTATGAAACCACATGTCGTCGCCCGCCTGGGTGGTCGACAACCCCAGGGGAGGGGGGAAACAGTGGGGGAGCCGTTTGCTGAAACACTCATAACTCGCGAACTAATTGAGATAAAACACTGAAAAAAGTGCCAATCGACGCAACAAAACAAGGGCTTTATAAAAGCTAAATATGATTATGAACCTATCTTTGTTGGTTTCTGAGTAAAATTCTATTTTTCGCAAACAAGCAAAATTTGTGAATAAAATGCGCAAAACAAACTTTTCTTGACCAAAATAAATTCTAAATCAAGATTGTTTGATTTTTTTCAAATAAAGTCTTAAATGTCATTATTCAGTTTGTTAAAACTATTTAAGTACTGTTAACGCGTTGAAAAACAAAATGAAAGTAGCAAGCTCGAACACTATTCGTAGTATAGTTCAGGATCTGAAGGGGGGTTTTGAGCATGCATGGAAGACCTGAAGCAAAATTATTTCTTATTATTGTTACAGGCACTATAGTGATTATGAAAACACATGTCGTCGTCCCCCCTTGGTGGTCGCCATCCCCCGGGGGAGAGGGAAAGCAGTAGGGGGGCACCGCTTACTAAAACACTCATAACTCGCAAACCATAGGAGGTAAATCACAAAAAATATGGCAAAAGATGCAACAGAACAAGGGCTTGAAAAACCCAAATATGTTTATAGTTCTATCTTTGTTGGTTTATAAGTAAAATTCCTTTTTTAGCAGCCATGCAAAAATTTTGAATAAAATACGAAAAGCTTTTTTTCTTCCAAAGATAAGTTATTTTTTAAAATTATTTAACCGTTTAGGGAATCAATAATTTCTGAAACTTCATCATTCAGTTTGTTTAAAACTACTTAATTATATTACCAACTTCAGCGTTAAAAAGCGAAATAGAAAATGCAAGCACTGCCTGAGTTAGCGCATTGAATAAAACGGCAGTATGCTAAGGAGAAAAAAATAGCCTTATTATCCTTATGACGAACTATTCATTCTTTAGTTTACAAACTTATTCTAATAGCAAAGTATTCAATTATGGCTTTAATTTTGTTATATACTGCTTTAAATTTGAGAGGAACTAGGGAACCAGGCCCACAGTAGTTTCAATTCAAATATAATTTTAATTTATTTCTATTAATTTATATTTTCAATTTGCACAAAAGAATATTGCGGGTATTGTTTTGCGGATATTGTTTTTTATAATTTACCCAACAAAGAGCAATGATACAAGAAATAATATGTTCTAAATAAATATAAAAAATGAGAAGCATCTTTGAGCTTTTATGAAAACGAATATAAATATAAAATTACACACTAGAGTTCTAAAAAAACTAATTAAATAAAATTAGTAAAATAATGCTTATTAAAAAATAATTGCAGAATATCAATATGCATACATAAAGCATTAATGTATCAGAAATTCTGAAAGCTGGATCATGCTCTTTTTTGTTGACTTGTAATTGTTCTGGTGAATTGTTCTCTTCTGAGTATTTGTAGTTTATGGGTTTTTGCTTTAGCCTTAATAGCACAGTATTTACAGCAAGATGAATTATTAATAAAACATTTACAAGATTATTTACAGTTCTTGCCTGCGCAGGGTTGAATTAAACCCTCTGGTAGCTCTAGCTGCATCATAAGGTGTGGGGCTTTATTGTTTTATTTTCATCCAAGCGAAACCCAAACTTGGTTACATCTAAAGGCACTGCTAAGGTACAGGGGAATTGATTCAATAGTACAGTTGAGCAATACTTCTTAGCACGTGTTGGAAAGAATTGCAGGAGCATGGTAGAGAGCTGATATTATATTTATTTCTGATGGAAATGATAGGAAATTATTCTGTAATGGTTGCATTCGCAAGAAATACCTATTTTCTTGACAATTTTTTTATAATACAGCTTCTAACAGTTGAAATTTTGAAGCACTCAGATATTGTTTCAATGATAACTCTAGTGTACAAAAAAGTTTCTGACTTTTTTGGTAAAGTGAAAGCATACTTTTTTGTTCCTATTTTACTTGTTGAATCGCAGTCGGAAAATGCATCAAAAGCTTGTAAAAGATAGATGCCACCCTAAAGCTCTTTTCCTTTCACAACACCAGTACATGAAATGGCAACCTCTGTCCTTTAACAAAGATTGCCAATAAGAATTCATTAGTTTCTGATCTATTAACTATTAGTTACTTTTTCCCCTATTTTGCTCTGAATCATATGCAGGAAGATAGATTCTGTTGCGTGCTTCGTCTTGGACTCGGGCATTTTAGAGAAATTTATTACTTCACTCTCAGATTTTAAATAATATTCATTTTCGTTTTCAGAGTTACCAGACACCAGAAGCTGATTGGATGCAGGAACGGATATATTACATATTACATACTCTGAAATGTACTTTTAAAGGTTCTTTTTATTTTCAGGAATGGCTATGTCACAAAACCACTGGTTTGGTACCTAGTGATTTTTTTTATAAGCGAAGGAGACTTTCCTGAACTTCTGGTTTTTAAGTTATGAAAACGACAGTGAGATGTACCGATTGTGCTTAAGGTCCACTCGTGTAATTTGACTATTGGAGAGGAAAATTTATTATTTTTTATTTGGAGACCTTCAAAATCTTTGCTACATTTGAAAGTAGTGTTTGGGACATTATGGACCAGAGTCATTCCATCGATAACTTAAACTTTGGTCTTAAAATAGGGTGCTTCTTCTAGAGTTTTGCTGCAAGAAGTATCATTTTCAATTACATTCACGAAAGCGGACCTCTTGCTTTGCTTCAGTGAACCATTCTGATGAACCCAACCTAGCATTGGGCTAATTGTATGGGAATGATTTTTAGATGTACTAACATCACTTTTGAGCTAACGTTTCCCAGGTTAAATGTTTTTTTGGTTTTCTTTTGCTGTTTTGCAGTCGCTATTGAAGACATTATCATTGCAGGACTTTTCTGGATAAGAGACTATTCACATTTTCTTTAACGTTCCACTGAAATTTTGATGCCGCTTATGTGGCAATAGCCTCGCTCACTATGTTTCATAACTCAGGTGTATAGTCTACAAAAGGGTTATCCTGATAGTTTATCCTTTCCGTAATTACTTCGTACTTGCAAACTTGCATGTTTTAATTTTTTAAAAAGTGCCATTGTGACCCATACTAAGCAGCTATAATGCGTTAAAGGTTAAATAATTACTTAACTGGGACATTGTTTTGATAATATTACGAAATAAAATCGCCAAAACAGGAGAGCCACAAAATTTACTTTGGTTTATGTCGAGTCTTCAAGGTACATTCCGCAAACTTTTTTTTTTTTTTGTGAATTACCTCAAATTCTTTTTGAGCTTGCTTTTATTTCACTTTTCAACGCTTTGATAACAATTAAGTAATTTTAAACAAACTGGATAATGATATTTCAGATTTTATTGGTTCCCTAAACAGTTAAATAATTTTGATAATTTAAAAAAAAAATGCATATTTTATTCAAAAGTTTTGCTTGTTTACGAAAAATAGAATTTTATTCAGAAACTAACAAAGATATGATCAAAGTCATATTTAGCTTTTATGAAACCCTTGTTCTGTTGCATCGATTGCCACTTTTTTCAGTGTTTTATTTCAAATAGTTCGTGAGTTATGAGTGTTTTAGCAAGCGGCTCCCCCCACTGCTTTCCTCCCTTCCCCGTGGTTGTCGACCACCCAGGGGGGCGACGACATGTGGTTTCATAATCACTATAGTGCCTGTGACATTAATCAGAAATAATTTTGCGTCAGGTCTTCCATGCATGCTCAAAACCCCCTTCAGATCCTGAACTATACTGCAAATCGTGTTCGAGCTTGCTACTGTCATTTTGTTTTTCAACGCATTAGCAGTACTTAAATAGTTTTAACAAACTGAATAATGATATTTAGGACTTTATTTGAAAGAAAATCAAACAATTTTGATTTGGAATTTATTTTGGTCAAAAAAAGTTTGTTTTGCGCATTTTATTCAAAAATTTTGCTTGTTTGCGAAAAATGAAATTTTACTCAGAAACCAACTAAGATAGGTCCATAATCATATTTAGCTTTTATGAATCCCTTGTTTTGTTGTGTCGATTGGCACTTTTTTCAGTGTTTTATCTCAAATGGTTCGTGAGTTATGAGTGTTTTAGCAAACGGCTCCCCCACTGCTTTCCCCCCTCCCCCGGGGTTGTCGACCACCCAGGGAGGTGACGACATGTGGTTCCATAATCACCATCGTGCCTGTAACAATAATCAGAAATAATATTGCGTCAGCCTTTCCATGCATGCTCAACCCCCTTCAGATCCCGGTCTGTAACACGATTCCTTGCTCTCCCGAATTCCAAAAATCATGCAATGCCATTGGTCGAGCCTTACAATTCTGCTTATTTTTCAGTTAACTGGAAACACCAGCTTTAAATGACACGTGTGCTCACTTTTTTTTCGTCCTAATACTGTAATGTTTTTTTGGCTTTAATTTTAAAAGAGTATAATCTAATTATTAAATGAAAAAATAAGCATCTCTTTGGACAGAGTTGTGTTTAAAGAGGCGGATCAACTACTGGGCATTGATTTCTTTTGCATTTCAATAGTTGGTCCTTGTTGGCTGATTTTTAATACTGTGCTGTTAATGGTGTTTCATTGATTTGCCCACATAGTCTCATAGTCAGCCACGTTTTCTAAGTTCTTCTCTTTCTGTCAGCCACGTTGTACCTAATTTTCTTCTTTTTCTTTTTGTAAATTAGTCGGTTTGAAGCTTTTTTCTTTCTTATTTTGATTTTAATTTAGGAATTTCTGAAACAAGATTTGTAAATTCAGTCAGCCGATGTATCAATAATTTTTGTTTTAATTCTGACCTTTTTGATACCAAAGCTGACAACAGTAGCCTATTCATTTTTCTTAATCTCTAACACTAACAAGAGCAAGGGAAAAATTTGATTTCCTATGGTCCATATTTAGAAATTAGTTAACTTGTCAGAAGTATAGAATAAAGAAGTATTACTTCTACAATTACATTTGCTCAAATTATTCCAATGAGTATCATGCTTGTAGTTATTATTTCTTTTACTCATTATACTTGATTTTTATGTTTTACCAAAAGTTAAAGTGGTTGATTTTGCATTGGGAAATTTTAATTTCAAATATTGGGACTACTTTTTATTACTGCTTCTAGCCAAATATTTAATTCATTGGGTTAATGAGTTTGAAGTTAAAAGATATGAAAATTTAAAGAATTCTGAATTCTTTTGCACACTACAATAATTTTTATAAGTGTGTAATTGATTTAACTTTAAGTTTTGTTAAAATTCATTCATTTATATCCCGTAAGACTAATAAAAATGAAATGGCCGACTACTAAAGCATACACTAGCCCTAAAAATAACTTGAATAAAAATCTTATTTCTCAAACAGTTACGTGCAACACAATCAGGAAAGTGTAGAATTTAGTTTTACGATGTTTTTGTTGTTTTACTACTCACTAAAACTCGAAATTGTATGAAAGTCTACAATCAAGCTCTTAAATAACTGATTGATGATGCTTTTACTCTATGTACTCATGTCCTCCTTATGAATAGCTGGGAGTTCAGCTCGAAGCTAAAGTGTTTGAAGGTTTCTATCAAAATCAAATCATTGCATTTTTCTAGGACTCACTCCTTTGGGGTGACAGAGATATTAATTTCGAAGGAAATTCACATTCTTTTGTTAATTTAAAGGAGAAAAATATTTGCCCATTTAAAATACACTAATTGATAATATGCCAATAGAAAGAGCTAATTTTTCTTCGTAAGATGACATTTTTAGGAGCTTCTAAGTCGATTTAGAATGGGAGTTATGACAGACTTTTTCGTAGCACAAAAGGAATTCTTTGCAATATTAGCTATCATTTATTTTTTTTACAGTCAAAAAGACCCTGTTTTATTCACTCAAAGATTTTATTTTATTTAGTATATCGTTTGCCATTTTTCTATGTGTGATCATATCTGCCAACTTTTCTGTTTTTGACAGAAGATTTCAATAATCAATAAGCATTAAGAATTTTGTTTTTTAGGACTAGAATATTCTTCTGAAAGTTAAGAACTCTATTATGTGTGTGAACCCCCTAATTAATTAGACATTAACTGACTAATTAATTAGAAGTTCTATCAATATTTAAAGGATGGCATCATTTGTAAGCAGCCTATGTGCTCATTAGTAACTTTTTAAGCTTTGAAAACTGCCAAACATTTGAATTTCGTCCCCCTTCATGCTGCATGTTAGTAATGTGTGTAAATATTATGTGACTTAGTATTAATTACTCTCATTTAAAAATGAAAAAGTCCCCCTCCCATGGGCGGATTTATGGGGGGTCAGAGGGGGCAATGCCCCCCCAGTTTTGAGAGGACTTTATGTAGGAACAACATATCTTCCAAAAATTTAAAAAAAAAAATATTATTATTTTTTTATTTTTGAATAGTTCAGAAGAGCATGGGTGGATTTATAGGGGGGGGGGGGGCAAAGGGGACAATGCTCCCCAGTTTTGGGAGGAGTTTATATAGTAACAACTTATCTTCCAAAATCTTATAACAAAAAAAAATCATGATTTTTTCTTTTTTGAATAGGAAATTAAAGTTTATTTTTTCTTTTAAACTTAAAATAGCCGTTTCTTACAAAGTTTGAACAATACTGTACAAGTGTATAATCTACTACTCAATTTCAGAGGCTGGAAAGTGCAAATTATTAATAGGTTCTAAAATCCCTGAAAAGAATTGGCGCAGTATAGCCTACAAGGGCTCTTGAACCAAAAACCCAATCTAACCAACCAAACCTTGAAAATAATTAGACAAGTCTTTGAAACTCCTAAGCAAAGTGTGCTTCAATTTTATTTCTTATCAAGTGTATAAATTAAGAATTGTTCAAATGAGTAGTATGTTTCTCTCTTGATACCTGTTCTCTAAATCTGTCCTCCATTTCTTTTAAAGTATTAACTTGCATCACAAAGCACTTTTAAAGCGTAAAACTAAAAAAAAAATATTTGTCTATTATTTCCAATTAACCCTTATAAGACTTCAAAATGCAGAACTTTATATCCATTTTAGATAATTTCCTCCGGGGGAGTAACCCTGGGTCCCCTAAAACTGGAGATATTCTATATCTCACTTAAAAGGGAGCACTGCGTTACTCTCTTAATACCAGCCTCCTCTCTTTTAAGGTCAATTTAAAAAGGACAGCATGATTACACACAGTAATGAAAACGACACATAAAAAAGTAAAGAATGGCCTTACGCATCACGGAAAACAGATAAAAACATGGGAGGGGGGAGGGCAATTAAAAATGTTGCTCCAAAAAAAAAAAATCCTGCCCCCCCAGGAACTCAGTCCTAAATCCGCCTATGCCCCCTCCCCCATTATATATATTATTATTATTTATTTTGCTATTCCACCTAGTCAAAAATTATGTGTTAAATTCTACTGTATAGCTTTTACTGTTGTTTAACCATGTTAAAAAAATTAAAATAGTTTTTATTACTGTAGGTTGATTCTAAAGAAGCCAAAATGACTGATGATAGTTCAGAAAATTATGTGTTGTATCAAGCTTTGAAGTCCTCATCATCACTTTGGAGAAAACATGGCCAAAATGCAACTAGAGAAAGTTCTGCCAACATAGATGGTCATGTTTCAAATAAGCATGATGATAGTGGTAGTACAGGTATGCAGTAAAAAAAAATATTGTTTTTTAAAAAATATTGTTTTTTAAAAATTATTATTATAGAGACTTAATTACCTTGCATCATTAAAATATATTTTTTTAATTTATAATTATTTGAATCTATAATTGTAATAGTTGTGGGTTATTTTATATTAAATCCACAAATGGGCAGTGCCTCACCATTTTTTAATTTTGATCAAGTTTAGTAGGTATTATGTACCAATATTCTGTACTCCTAAAGTGTTATATTTTTTCTTAGAAAAATTTTATTCCTGAGATATAGCTATTTTTTGCTCCAGAAATGATTAAAATTTGGCATATTTGATCCTTTTTCTAAAAGCTCTTGTTAACCGACGAAAAAACGGAGGAGGTTCTCAATTCGACACGTATATATATATATATATATTTTTTTTTTAATGTATGACCACGCATAACTTTTTACAGAACAGTCTGATTTTGATAATTCTTTTTTTATTGGAAAGGGTATACCCCGAAGGTAGTCCCATAAAAATTTTGAAAAAAATTCCTACCCTAAGGGTGGGAAAAGGGGGTTGATTTGTTGTTCACTCACAGATTTTTAATGTATGACCACACATAACTTTTTACAAAATAGTCCGATTTTGATAATTCTTTTTTTTATTGGAAAGGTTATACCCTGAAGTTGGTCTCATATAAATTTGGAGAAAAAATTCCTACCCTAAGGGTGGGAAAAGGGGGAGATTTGTTGTTCACTCACAGATTTTTTTATATATGACCACACATAACTTTTTATAGAATAGTCCGATTTAGAATATTCTTTTTTTATTGGAAAGGGTATAGCCTGCAGTTGTTCCTATATAAATTTGAGGGAAAAAATCCTACCCTAAGGGTGGGGAAAGGGGGCGATTAGTAGTTCACTCTAAGATTTTTTGATGCTGAATTGGATATAACAAAAAAAAAAAAAAAAAAACCTCACGATGAATGAGATGCAGTCTTGTATGTCTCTCGTGTGTACTGTCTTGAGCAGGTAAACGACAGTATCTGCAGAAATCAGTTTTCGAGATATTTGAAGAATTGTGCGCTGGATTCAGTACTATCAACTGAGACATGCTGGAATTATATTTTTTTACCGGAAACCAAATAAGTTAGTTTGTACAACAAAGCTAACGTACAAACAATGATGACAAAATGCAAAAAAAAAAAAGATAAAATTGCAGTTATAGCCCTTTACCTGCACACGGCAGTGTAGACCTCTCAATCTCTGGTACTTGTGGTTAGGGTTAGTTTTCAGTGCCAGTCGTCAAACATTTTTTATATTCAGGATTTGTAAGAAAAAATATGGCGAAGTTTAGTGATGGTGGCATACTATTTTTAACCGACGAAAAAACGGAGGAGATTCTCAAGTCAACACGTATATATATTTTTTTTAAATGTATGACCACACATAACTTTTTACAGAATAGTCCGATTTTGAATATTCTTTTTTTATTAGAAAGGGTATAGCCTGAAGTAATTCCCCTATAAATTTGAGGGAAAAATTCCTACCCTAAGGGGGGGGGAGGGGGGTGATTAGTTATTCACTCCAAGATTTTTTGATTCTGAGTTGGGTATAACAAAAAAAAAAACCTCACGATGAATGAGATGCAGTCTTGTATGTCTCTCGTGTGTACTGTCTTGAGCAGGTAAACGACAGTATCTGCAGAAATGAGTTTTCGAGATATTTGAAGAATTGTGCGCTGGATTCAGTACTATCAATTGAGACATGCTGGAATTATATTTTTTTACCGGAAACCAAATAAGTTAGTTTGTACAACAAAGCTAACGTACAATAGATGACAAAATGCAAAAAAAAAAAAAAAAATGCAAAAAAAAAAAAAATGCAGTTATTGCCTTTGACTTGCCCATGGCAGTGTAGACTTCTCAATCTCTGGTATTTGTAATTAGGATTAGTTTTTTAACCGACGAAAAAACGGAGGAGGTTCTCAAGTCGACCCATATATATAAGTTCTTTTTTTCATGTATGACCAGGCATTACTTTTCACAGGTTCGTCCGATTTTGATAGTTCTTTTTTCATTGGAAAGAATTTTCCCAGAAGTTGTTCCCATATAAATTTTGAAAAAAATTTCCTATCCTAAATGATGGAAAACAGGGGTGAGTTATTGTTCACTCACAGGTTTTTTACTTTTTTTCGTGTAAGACGATGCATAACTTTTACAGAATAGTCTGATTTCGATAGTTGTTTACTTATTGGAAAGAGTATACCTAGAATTTGGTCCCATGTAAATTTGGAAAAATTCCTTATCTAAAGGTGAGATATTAGGAGTGATTTATTGTTCGCTCACAGATTTTTTATTACTGAGTTGTGTATTACAAAAAAAAAAACAACTCACGATGAATGAGCTTTAGTTTTGTCAGTCTCTTGATTTAGAGCTCTCAGTCTCTGCATTTCTGCTAAAGCTCGTTCATCGTGAGGTTTGTGTAGTAACTTATTTGACTCTAGATCAGATAAAGCATGCAAGACAGTATAGCTATTTTTATTAACAGTTGACCGTTCAACAATTGGTTCTTCACTGTCATGAACATGTGCGGGTTCGTCAGTAATTTGTGCTATCGTAGAAATATAGATCCCAGTAGGAAAATGCACACGAACATCTTTATACAGTGCATTATTCTTTAGGAGCCACTGCAATGCCACTTGAAGTTTACATATATCAATTTGAAACTCCCTAGAATGTTCTAAATTTTCACGACTTTCTACTACGAGCACTAATCCAGTTTGATTAGGTTCAAGCGGAAGTTGTTCCGCCAGCTCGACCACATCCTGAGCAAAAACGACTGCCTGCCCTTTGCACCAGTCTTGGCTCAAACGATTTTGAACTTTTATTATTTTAAGAAATGACACTACTCTGCAAATAAAACGTTTCTCAATTTCCGATAACTCATCAATTTCTGTAGGTATTGCAGCTACCGACATTTTGTTCCAATAGGCCTGGGGTGGAGTTTTATGTTTTTTAATATTGTTTGAGCATCGTGAACGAGTAATTATATTACCTAAAGCTACCAGTTCGTTAGGCAAAATAGAGCCTAAATTTTTAGTTTGCAATTTCCTACGTTGCTGAGGATACAAATTTTTTTTTGCATATTGAACACGACAAGTCAGCATAAACATTAATTGATTTCTTAAAGTTTTCTGCGTTACACTGGTTTCTTCGCTCGCGAGCTGCTTGTCGCATGGCGCTCAGACGATTAGTTCTCTCCTCGGAAGATTCGTGAAGTACCACCATTGCTGCCTAACTAAATTTTCCAGTATTAAATTGTGGTTCAAAAAGTGCCATTTTCAGCATTTTGAGTATAAAAAATGTCAATGTGGAACTTAGAGTATGAGGCTATTCCCCTCCCCCCTTGCAAGGCTATTCCCCTCCCCCCTTGCAGTTAGTTGTGGCAAAAGCTCTTATGTCAATGCCTTTTGCCACAACTTGCTAAAAAATTCCTGAATTTTTTATCCACCAGTTTTTTAAATTGGTTTTTCAAACATTTTCATAGTAAAACTCCAATTATCTGAATCAATTGGAACGGGACCCCACTCGGATAATTGAATTTATCCGAAAAAGAAATCTATTTTTACTGAAAGAAAGCTTTTCATGAAAAGGCAACACTTTAACTTGTTAAACATGCTTACAAATGCTTAGTACAGTATGTATGTACCGTCCTTGAAATGAAAGTTGATACTTGTTGAATATTTTGATCAATGTTTCGTTTACAAAAAATTGATTGTTGAAGCAGTATTGTTAAATTTCCTTTGTTTAATTTTGTGAATCAAGGGATTAAAAATAATTTAAAAGTGGCTACTAAATTAAAAGTGTGTTCTGGCTACTAACTAATCATTTTAATTTTCAGGTCTATTTAAACAGGGGTCGAAGTAGTCCTATATATCCTATATTTCCAAGAAAAGCATCAAAATCGTCCTGTATTTCCTACATTTTTGAAAAATGTCCTATATTTCCTATATTCCCGTTTTTTGTTGTTGTTGAATCAGGAGGACATTAATTTTACAAATTTTGGTGCATGGTGCACTAAAGGAAAAGATGATTTTACCACTTATTTGCCATTTTTGCAACTGTTCAGTGCCTATAAGCAATAGTGGATTTTCGCAATTGAGGCAGCATGCTAAAACATTCAAGCATAAAGAAGACTCTGATAAACGTCAAGAAGATCCTTCTCAAGCTCTGTTTGTTCTTAATACAAGTGTTAAAGGATTCAGTTTAGATATAAAATCAATAAACAGTGGAATTAGTACTTGGATCATGAGTGAGGAAGAAAACATTAAAATTTTCTTTGTTCAAATTCTGTTTAAATTTTTCGTCTATAAAGTACTGTTTTTTTTCAAAACTTATTCTTTCAACTACAGGAAATTCATTTCAGGCGTAAGGAATAATTTTATTTCAGTTTTTTTAAAAACAAATAATTAAATATATGATATGTATTATTTCTTTTTTCATAGCAAAATTATTCATATAATGTGTCCTATATTTGTCCTATATTTTTTACGGAAAATGTCCTATATGTCACAAGTCGGTCACTTCTACCCCTGTTTAAAAGACTGAAAAAAAAAGATTAAAATTTAAAATCTGCCCTTTTAATCACTTAGCTTTGATATCAACCTTACACCTTTATTTTGTCAATTTTCCAGCAAATTTGAAAAAAAAAAAACCATAAATACATCAAATTTAAGGAAATAAATTTAAGTAATCTAATTTCATTGTCTTATAGTGAAAAAATTACTAATAAATAAGTATCCATATGTACTTTAGTAAAATTAGTTTGAAATATATTTATTTAGGAAACTTTTTGTTTTTCCTGTGAATGGAAATAATAATCATTAAATTACCAGACCTGTTTTTAATTGCGGAAAAACTGATTGTTTTTCGACCTGATTTTTGTATTGTTTCAGAAATAGCTGAGTCAGATTCATCATCTGCAGGGTATTTTAGCATTACACGCTCTGCAACATCCCTAAGTGATTGTGATTTCCAAATAAACAATAAAGGTATTTATTTTCACTTTTATCCAAATGTAAAATTTTAAAAACATAGTTTTTGCTGCTATTATAAAAAGTTATCAATGTGTTATGTGAATAAACATGTTTTAATTTTCAAAATCTTTTGTGTGATAATGTTCAGTAAGTAGTTGGTATCAACAATTTTATTACTGTGCATTCACTAATCACAGTAACTTGTGTTGAATAAAAAATGTTATAAATAGCAATGAAAGAATTTGATATACAGTCTGATGTATGTTGGCAGGGTACACATTTCAACAACTTGACTTTACTAAAGTTTTTGATGCTAGAGTATGTTGAGTAAATGCTGCCTTAACTATTAAGAACCTTTTTCATTTTTGCTATTTAAAGATTTAATCCAAAGTTTTCTTTAAGATCTGTTCTAAACTGTATCACTCAATGACTTTTAAAAGTTTCTACAAAAAGAAAAAAAATTGTTGAAGTTAGCTAATTACTGCTTTGAAATTAAATCACTTAAGCACAAATTTTCACAACAAACACATATCGACAATCCCTATAGCCTATTTAAACTTGTTGTAGTTGTTGTTACTTGTCTCCATATCTAGGAATACACTAGATGAAGTCTAAGAGTCTATTCACTTTCAGAAAATCAAAAACAAGCATAGGAGACTTGAATAAGTCTTCAGGAGAAAACGCCAGACACTTAAGAATATGTGCCGGCGTGGCGTTTTCTCTTGATTTCTCCGAATTTAAACCTTTAAAGGTAAGGATCATAACCATTTCAAGATTAGGAACCAAGATGTTTTGATAATTTTAGGAGTTATTCATTTTTTAAAGGATTGTTTTGCAATTTTGATAAACCAATTGGGAAAAATTAAAGCTATGACTTCTCGTAGTTACTTTACAGTTTACATGTTCAGTATTCTTTTATCAGAAGTAGTTATTAATTTTTACTTCTCAAAACTAAAATTGTTTTGAAATTAAATAAAGTTGAATTTCTGATTCGTAGCAGACGATATTTTTGTGAAGAAGAGTAATAAATAAAAAATATGAAGAGTTTCAATAAATAACATAAGGTTGAAGGTTATCTCTCTCAATAAAACATTGTCTGTTTCGTAATTATAGTTATTAATGGAAAAAATAGTGAAAACTTTTTTATACATTCAAAAAAGAAGTATAGGCTTAGTTTTCTTTTTTTTTTTTTTTTTTCTTTTTTCTTTTCTTTTTTTTTTTTTTTACTATTGTCTACACTTTATGAAATGTTCAGAACTTAATTCATTAATACATGCTGCAGTTAACATAAAAAGATTGCCTGATGCTGGTTAATATCAAAATATGACTGAAATTTTAGGATTTTGAAAAAATCCAGAGAGGTCTAAATTTAAATTTTGAGTCATAATATTGTTCTTTTGACACACTGGTAGGAAATTTTACTTTTTTTTTCCTGATTGCTGAACATGCGTCACTTGACACAACCTTTATTATTGAGGTAGACCGTGCAACGCCGGGCAATACATCTAGTATATTAGACCCAAAAATAGAACCCTGGCTACGCCCCTGAGCTCTAGCAAGTGGTTTTAAATCGCTTACCTTTCTTCAAAAAGCAGAAAAAAAAAGAACAAAAAACCTCTGGTCACAATTCTTGCAAACTCCGATTTTTAATGTTATAAACTTAAAATAGTAATGTTATTGATATTAAAGTTGTAATTTCTGTACCTCAGAGCCAGACTGACATAAGTCAAAAATTGCCATTTTCCGTTTATTAGTGCATTGCATGTCGAAGCCTATTCCGCATCAAGCCATGTGAAGGTAAATCTTAAAAAAATTCCTTTTAAATTTTTCACAAAGGTTAAAAGAGCGCACTTCCCATCCTTTGCATATGCTAGAAAAAAAATTTCCCTCTCTCCATTATGATATGATTTACGTCCTTCTGGCAGTGTTTCATTTATCTTATTATGTAGTTTTTTAGTCCTTGTTTCAGTTTAACTGTTTCTATTAAATTAAAACTAAATTTTAATAGAATGACTTATTTTAGCATGTACCTTAAAAATCTTGTGAAAAAGAGAAAGAGCTATGGCAGTGACAAGTAACCTAACTGACATGAAAATACTAACCAGAAGAAAGATAATTTTGCTAATATACGTCAGATATGTTTCATAAAAAATCTACGAATGATGTATTTTAGAAAATGTACCTAAAGCATACTATTATAAGTTTTAGTCCTTATGTGTTAATGTTCAGTTATTTTGTTAAATTATTCAGTTCCTTAAAACTTTATACGAAAGAGAATATTTGCTGAAGTTTAACTTATAAGTTTTGTTTTCTTGTGATGCGTAAAAATACCTTATTTTCAATCGAAGAAACACATACAATTTGACTCAAAAATAGAATTAAACTTCTTTTAGATACTTTCAATTTTTGTCAACTATTCATACTTATGTTTGAAGATCTGATTTATTATTATTATTTATTTATTTTTTGATATGGGGTTGCAGGAGGGAAAATATATTCAACGTAATTTATGACAAAAAATAGTTTTTTTCAAAAAATCATTAACACATTCTGACTAAAACAAATATTAAAATTTTTTGTTTATGCTCTTGTATATTAACAGTGAAATATATTTAACATGGAAATGCTTAACATGAAAAATTGGTTATTGGGAAGTCCGGACTGTATAGTGTGCACTTTAACTTATAAACCTTTTAACATGAAAAGTTTCGTTGCTCCTTTTAGTTTTGTGTTTAAAGTATTCCTCTGTAATTTTAAAGACACAAATATCATCACATTTTTCCCCTTAGAAAAACTAAGCCAGAGCAAATCAAAACCCTATTTAGGGGAAACAAAATAGTAGGTCACAGGAGGTTGCTGCAACCTCCCAAAAATTTCCTTGTTGGACAAATTTTGTCTGATGATTTGACAAATTTAGAGCCAGTATTGCAAAGTTGCAATTTTTTGAAAAATTTATACTGATTCTTTGCTCATATTTTATCATTGGGTAAAACTCGAAGTTTCATTCAGCCCCCTCCCAGTTGGGCCATCTGACTGTATTTACTGAAGAAGAAAAAATTACGGTATATACCGCGTATAAGTCGAGAAATTTATTACAAAAAATGAGGTTTAAAGTTAGTGGTCAGCTTACATGCAGGGCAGAATATCTCAAGATTTTCCCCAATTTTTTTTAGCAAAAAACACTCAAAAACGTGAATATTTTCTCAATTTTTGTTCATCCCTTTCAAGCAAATGCTAAAGAAGTAAATACTCATACATTCTGCTATGATTTTACATGGTCTGACTGTGGAATAAAGAATAAGTAATTGCAGTAAACAGTCGACTACCCAAAAAGTGTGGGGATCGCCGTATTCGCAAATTTTAACAATTGTCATGAATTAACACTAGAATTACGGCGAGCTTCGCATACCTAGAAAGACAGCGGGTGTCATTTTGACCTCTGAGAAGAAACCTGCATAGTTCCCTACATAATGTTGCACATTATGTAGATAGAAAAATTAGTTAAAAATAAAAATATTTAGAATAAATAGTTTACTTAAAGGACGCAGAGATTTTAAGGATGCATATTGAAGCATTTAAAAAAAAGTTTTAAAACCCTTAAAACAGCTAGTGCTGTTTTTTTTTTTTTTCCCCATTTCAGAAACTAGCGGCTAAAGCTCCTTTTTATGTGCAAAAACATTATGAATGTTTGAAATTCTTGCCATGCATTCTTGCCATGCTTAAGAGGCATTTTTTTTTTATTCTGCTACGTTTCAGCATATATTTATTTCTTTTTTCAGGTCAAAATGGTCAAAATGACACCTGCCCACACTGTTAGGTATAACCCTTTAGTTTGGGTTTAGAAAAAATTCAGCATTCTTGAAAGCTTTATATTTTTAAACAGCACTATTATTTAGGAAAAGACAAGAAAGGATTAAGTTTTTTATGAAAATATAGAGGAGCAGTTAGCAAAAAAATTCTGCTTGGGGGCAAAATGATCCCTCCCGTAATTCTAGTGTTAATTGTCATTTTTTAAAAATAATGTAATATGGCTACAGCAAAAATTTTACTGATATAAAATCAAAATAAAAGCAGCCAGTACAGAAAAATGGTAACAGCAAAATTGAACCCTTTAGAAAAATCGCGATTGCAAAAGTGAACCCTTTTGGTGCAAAAGAATAAAAAGCTGACATTTTTTAACATAAAAAGGTTCATTACATTTCATTTTCCTTCTTTTTTTAACATTTAAATTCAAAATTCACGGCAAAACACTCATGTTTTTTTTCCAAAAGTAAGATCTCGACTTATACGCGGGTTTTTCGTTTTTTTCCCGATTTTTCTCCTAAAAGTTGGGGGATCGACTTATATGCGAGTATATATGGTATGCTGGATTCTTATGTTGTGATCCACAATTAGTTTTCTAATACCATTCTACTTTTTGCTATATACTTTCTCATGAGAGACATTCTTTCCAACAGAGTCATCTGAAATTTCTTCCTGTCAAAATGAATGTGATAATACCACCACAGATGTAGAATTTTGGGATGAAGATCTATTACCTGTTCCGCAACCTGAATCAGGTATTATTTTTAATGAATGAACTAAAATAGCTGAGTTATTTCATATGAAAAGATTATACAGTAGCTCCTCATTATATCGCTCGTCAGGACGCAAAAAAAAAAAAATAAAATAATGCTGTATATCTGGATACACTCTATAACCAAGGTCATTAAAAGTAACTGTTCAATTAGAATGCAAATTAATGGTTGATTGGTTCTATTAGTTTTAATGGTCCAAGAGCCTTAATAGGCTATAATGTGCCAGCAAATTAATGACATGCACCTACAAAAAAGTTCATTTATTAACTTACATTAGGGTGATTTTCTTCATAAAGCAAAAGAAAATTTTCCTGTCATTATTCTTTTAAAATAAAAGAATCAATTAAAATATTTCTGTTTTATGCTGGTGTATGAATCGAAAGTTGCAGCTTAAACTGCAACAAATTCAGATGTATGGAAAACATGCAAGTTTTGTTCATTTATTTAAAAAAAAAGATTTTCTAAGAAATATAATTTTGTTTCCTGTCAAATGTTAAGCTCCATTTTGTTTTCAAACATAATTTTTGAGAAGACAAAGAAAAGCATGATATATCTGAATGAGCCATATAACTGGATTTGTTTGCAAAGTTTTATGGCATTAATGTCACGACGCGCGGAAGAAAACCCAAGTTAACAGATAAAAATGTCACACTTTCTAGCTACCTGCTGGTGAATTAGAGATCACCAATTGTCTGTGAACTGTTATTGGTTGGTGCAATTCAATTCAAATGGATGTGATACTCCGCGCTGCACCGCTTGTAAAAATTAAAATATTTAACAATTTACAGAAAATATGAAAAAAAGAAAAAAAAGGCTATATATGCGGATCATTCCACGTCAAATCGCCTAAATTAAATAGTCGGCCGTGCCGCCATGTCTCAGATTTTGTCCATTATTTTTTTACAAATAGATATCTATGAGAAAAGCCCAAATTATCATTTTTTTTTAGATTTTTTTGAATGAAAATTGCGTTTTGGAGAACTTTTTCAAAAATTTTATTTTTGATCATTCTTCGGAGTCACCGTTTTGGCATGAATTCAGAAAATCTCTCTAATATCTTTATTTTTCAACCAATTAAGCTGAATTCGGTATCATTTTCAAGCTAATATCTTTCTCTTTCAGTGTAAACAACAGAAAATATTCTATGAAAGTTGGATGTTGCCACTCTTTACCTAAAGTCAGTTTTTACGTTTTTTCAATTGGGAGACTAAATATCTCCCGGAGTACCTACTACAATCTGCATGATTTTTTTTTTTTTTTTTTTTTTTTTTTTTTTTTTTGTAGCATATATAAATCATTCTTTTGCTATGTAGAAAAAAGTAGAAGGGTGTTTTTTGTTGTTTCGAAATAAAGAAATAAAGTTTGTTTTGCAGAAAATAAAAGTTTTCTATTACTTTAAATCCCTTTTAAGTTTAAAAAAGGCCAAAAACTTTTGAGAACAATTAATACTGGACTCTCAAAGGATTTGTATCAATAGTCAATTGCTAAAAAGTTGTTTACTTTCAAAAAAAAAATGTGCAAAAACCTCCGTTTTAGACTTTGGAAAAAAAGAAAAAGCTTTTGATTGTGAAAGAGTACTAAATATTAAGAATAATAATTTGAAAAATATTGTAAAAAATATTTCTAATGGCATTATTTTGCATTTTTTATTCATTAGAAGATGAAAAAAAAAATATTGTTGAAAACTTATCTTAGCAAAATGCTGTTTGGATTCCGTTACACCTGACAATGAACTTCCACACTGACAGTACTCATACAGCACAACTCCATAGATTTCTTTGAAGAAGATTATTTTTGTTCATTGAAGTATATTTTAAAATCTCTTTAAAACTTATTGATATAAATTCTTATTTTCTCATCTTTTAATACAAAGGAAATAGTAATTGTTTTTAAAAATGCTGTCCGCACAAGTATGCCTTTCATTTCAAATTTTATAATTGATGAAAACAATGTGTCGATTAACTTTCAAAGGGAAAGAAAAATGATGCATATTGCATGAGTATTGTAAGAGCGGAAGATCATTGTCAGGTGTTACGTAATCCGAACACGTTTAGGCTATGAAAACTTTTCAGTCTTTCTTTTTTTTTTTTCATCTTTTACTGTCCAAAAAAAAAGCTAAATAATGCCATTAGAAATATATTTTTACACTATTCTTCAAATTATTATTCTTAATATTTAGTACACTTTCAATCAAACTTTTTTGAGAAGGCTGAAACAAAGGTTTTTGCACAATTCTTTTTCAAAGTAAACAACTTTTTAGTGATTAACTATTGATACAAATCCTTTGACAGTCCAGTATTAATTGTTTTGAAAAGTTTTGGCCTTTTTTAAGCTTAAAAGGGATTTAAAGTAATAGAAAACTTGTATTTTCTGCAAAACAAACTTTATTATTTTACTTAAAAACAGCAAAAAACACCCTTCTACTTTTTTTTACATCGCAAGAGAATGATTTAAATATGTTACAAAAAAAATTTCATGCAGATCGTAGTAGGTACTCCGGAGATATGACTTATTTAATCACCCAATTGAAAAAAACATAAAAACTGACTTTAGATAAAGAGTGCCAACACCCAACTATTCACAGAATACTTTCTGTTATTCACACTGAAAGAGAAAAGTATTACCTTGAAATTGATATCAAATTCAGCTTAATTGGTTAAAAAATAAAGAAATTAGATTTTCTGAATTTATGCCAAAACGGTAACTCCGAAGAATGATCAAAATTCAAATTTTCTCACCATGCAACACATGGCATTAGATGATTTGATGTGAACAACCATGTGTATGTTTAACAAACATCTCTTTGCCTTTTTTATACTCAGGACTTAGTTTTCATGGGAGCTGATGAGAGTTCAGTTCCTGTACTTCATTTCAATAAATTTTCATGCATGGAATAGGATTTAGGCCATATAAGTAAAAAATAAGTTCTGGAGATTAAAGGGCTCTTGGAGTAGCACAAAGCTGCATGAATTAAGTGAACCTTCAACTTTTTGATTCTTTCTTGCAGCGGATATTCGTAAAAATTGTAAAAAATAGTTTAGAATGGCAAATTGGCTCGGGAAAAAAGAGAGAGAGAGAAAGAATAGCTTGTTCTTTGTAATAGTCCATGTTCAAATGAGCCAACTTATTGCTTTAAACCACTTTTCGAATTTTTTTGTTCAGTCTTCAGACTGTGTTTGTGTGTATGCTTTTTATTTATCTATTTTTTACAAAGTAGCGAAGTTGCGATTACATTTAAAAATTAGTTTGTAGTTGTAGTTTGCTACCAAAAAAAAAATAGTTTTTTCGACCACTGTTTCTGACCAAATTTTGCATTGTACAAATACAAAGCTCAGTATTATTTAATAGAAAGAATCCGTTTTCCTAACATGGCTCATTCCACGTCTCAAATGAAGCACAAAAAAAATCTCAACCAGATCACAGCAGATTTTTAAGAAACTTTCAGAAATCTTACGCTTTAACCAGTGGCTTAGCTAGGGAGGGGGCGGTCCGCCCTGGGCGGCACTTTTTGGGGGCGGCAATTTGACACTTTTGATGCGAAAAAATTTAACGCGTTTTCCCAATAAGTAAATTATGCTTTCGATTTTTTTTTGGAGTCAAAAAAAAAGAAAGGTCTTTGAATTCTAAGGTTGTTGTACGACTATGATGATAAAATTACTGAAATACAAAACGTGTTGTTCTTGTGGACTTAACAGCATTATATTGTTTGTTTTTTCTCCTTCTTCGTCTGAAGCTACAGACTGAGGGCGGTGTCACATTTTTCGGGAAGAGCAACCGAACCTTCCTATCCCTCAACGTTACCAAACAGTCAGTAAATGCAGTTTTAGACCTTGAGTCTCGAAGCATTTCCAAGAGATAATGCCCACCTCATCCCTTTACATCTCATCTTTTAGCCTAATACTGAGTTTTAAAATTTTCAATAACAACAAATTCGTGAATATGATCAAGCCCTGATAACGTGATTTAAGATACTCTAATATGTGTATTAAGGACATCAACTTCGAACTTTAAAATCCCCATCGTACCCAGGGTCTCCAAAAATTGCTTAAAGTTGGTTTTTTAAACTTGAATTTCAGAAAAGTTCTAAGGTGGAGATCCCAAATGTGCACGAAATCCTCTAACGTCATCACAGTTGACTTCAAACTTCGTTTTTAGACATTTCGGGGGGAAGACTGCAAAGCCTCAGTGATAAAGATCTTAAAATGAGCAACAGTTTTGAAAAAGATTTCGGGTGGGAAGCCCCCCTCCGAACTCTCTCTCATGACGTTGTCTGTCAATCAACGGCTAAAGTTGCATTTTTAGGACGCTAATTTCAAAAAGTTTCATGGGGAGACGGGAAACCATCCGACTTCCCAACATTTTTGGAAATAGTTGGAAACCTATGCCATCAAAAAACTTTTGCATTGAAAAATTTCTAGAGAGCTCCCGAACGTTCCCTATTCTCTCTAACGTCATCAAAGGCAGAATAATATTGATTTCAAGTTTGAAAATATTTCGGGACGAATATCTAGTCTTTGTGTGTTGGAGGTAGAGGAGGCCCTTACACCACTAGATACAGCTTGCATTTGCATGTTTTTCTGTTTAGTTGAAAAGCTTTCCGGACAATGCCATTGAACCTTCCCCAATGTCTTCACGTATCCAAAGATAGCCTAAAATTGCTTTTTAAGACTTCAATTTCGGCAAACTTTCTTGAGAAATCCCAACCTCTTAACCTCACCAAAGAAAGAATAAAACTGATTTTAATTTTGAAAAATAAAATCTATAGGGAGCTCGCTCAGAGCCTATTTTCTCATTACCAAAAATTGCTTAAAATTCAGAATTTTGACTTAACTTTGGGAATTTTTCCGTGGGGCTCTGAATTCTTTTTTTTTTCTTCTGCAATAAAAAAAGAAGGAAAAAAATTATTCTCTTCTTTATCAAAATCTTATTAAAACAATTTTGACTCTTTAATGTATTAACTATTACCCATCAAAAGGACGGCAAATTGAAGAACTGCCCCGGGCGGCAGAAAGCGTAGCTACACCACTGACTTTGACATCTTAAATTTATAAATAATTTTCTTAAAAATCTATCATTTATAATTGATGAGTAATTAACTTTTTTAATTTTAAAAAACACTTTTTTTAACTGTGGCGGTGCTTGAAAATGTTATAACTTAAGTTCTTCGGAAGCTTCAAAGTTTTACAATAGCTCATTTTAAAGACAATTACATGCACTTAAATTTAATCTGTAACTGTGTTGAGAGAGGTGGTTAAAGATTGACAAGTACACCTAAAATATGAACTTGGAGGGGAATCTTGTCACAGTGTAGAAATTTTTAAAAGGGCACATGAACTGCATTGGGATTAATTAAAGATGTCAGCTAAGGATTATCCCAGTTGGAGTCCACGGTCTATTGTTGGTTGTCCCTTCTGTATTCACATTTGTTTATATGGATGTCTTTTGCCAAATCGACTAACTCCATTAAAAAAAAAAATACAGAAGAGTTATGAAGAAGATGGGGTTATCCATAGGAGTAAATAGACCCTGGTGTTACATTTTCTGCCATCACATGGCCAGAAAGGTGCTGAACCAAAATAAATTCACATGCTAAGCATTGATAAAGCACTATTAAAGCAGAAATGAGGATTTTTTTTAAGTGGAGTTAATCGATTTGGCAATGGAGGCAACCATATATACTTCATGTGTAGACAGTTATATTGTTGTAGACAGTTATACTGTTTTGTGCAATTATATATAGTTGTGTGTGTCTACCACTTTCTTTTTAACTGTTTAAGTGACTCACATCCACAATACACTGGTGTGCGAAAATTAAGGACGAAGTCGAAAAATTAGCATATCAGCTGAACGAAGAGGCAGAGCGGACAGAGAGACCAAACAGGAGATTAAGTAAGGTGATGTACGGTAGCACATGCGCAGATATGCAGGCAGACGTAATGGGGGAGTGTCTGAGTAGTATAAAGCATGTTGTCGGTGTAAGATCAGTATTTCTGGCAAAGAGATTGCATGCCATATAGCAGTTAAAATCTCACCGAGGTGCTGCCTCAGCGAGAAATGGCGAATAATCAATCTGTTAGACAACATCTGGATGCTTTTACCCAAGGTCGAATCATTGGGAAGTTGGAGGAAGACCGCAGTGTGACAAGTGTGGCTGCAGAGTTTGGAACTGCTCACAGCATCGTTTCACGACTTTGGAGACAATTTCAAACTACAGGAACAGCTATCCTGGGGTTCAGTAGTGGTCGTCCACGAGGAACCACACTCGCAGATGACCGGTATATTGTTTTACAGGCCAGAAGAAATAGGCGGCAGACAGCGAGAGAAATCGCTAGACACACGACAGAGGCGACTGGACAACCGATATCGCGTTTTACCGTGGCCTTAAGACTGCACAGTGGTGGTCTGTTTGCACGACGCCCTATACGGTGTGTACCTTTAACGCCTGCCCATCGGAGAAGGCGTTCTCTGTGGTGCTGGGAACACCAGAATTGGAGAGACAATGAATGGGGACGAGTACTCTTTACAGATGAGAGCAGATTCAGTCTGAGTAGTGATTCTCATCGCATACTCATCTGAATAGAGCGGGGAAGCTGCAATCATCCCTCGAACATCATTGAAAGGGACACGTATGGAGATCGCGGTGTTCTCGTTTGGGGAGGCATCATGCTTGGTAGTGGTACAGACCTTCACATCTTCGACGCAGGTTCAGTCAACGGGACCCGTTATTGTAACGAGATTCTTCTTCCATATGTGCGTCTTTTTAGAGGCGCTATGGGTCCGCAGTTCCTTTTCATGGACGACAATGCACCATGTCATCGCACAGTAGCTGCCGCACAGCTCTTAGAAAGTGAGGATATTGAACGTATGGATTGGCCGGCACGATCTCCGGATTTCAATCCCATCAAGCAAGTATGGGATTTTCTAGGCAGACGCTTGGCAGCTCGTACCTTACCACCAGTAACGATTCGGGAGCTTTGATTGGCGCTGCAAGATGAATGGGCAGCAATGGCTCAACAACTCATTGACACCCTCATTCTCAGCATGGGCAGACGCTGTGAAACCTGCCTAGCAGTTGGGGGATATCATATCCCCTACTAAAGACCGGATATTTTTTGCTGGACACCCATCACAGGGATGTTTCAGCCTTCAGTCGCTTTGCGCTCCATGCTACTTTTTCAATAAAGCTTCTTTTTATTCCTCTGATTTCTCTTTTAGTAAGTGTTGCTTACATTACACATGTCCTTACCTATTGGGGATCTTACGGTATTAAATGTGTTGATTTGGAAAGCTTTTGTACAAAGTTATATTGAAAAAAACGTCTCGTCCTTAATTTTTGCACACCGGTGTATTTGTAGCCATCTGCATTACAAATTTAAAATGACATCCATCAGACTTAATATGTTTATTTTTTTGTTTATCAACTACAGCATTAGGCTCTCCTTTTGCAGATACTACTTTTGATGATGCTGATTTAAGTGACTGGGAAAGTGAAACTAGATTTGAGAGTCCAGGAAGTAATATACCATTTTCTTTATCTCTTTATGCCACATATTATTAAGTAGAAGAAATATCTCATGAAAATAATAATAATAATAACAATAATAATTCATTATAAATGCTGAATGAAACATTTATACATTAATTGTGATAAATTGTTATATAAAATAATTAATTAGACCTAATAAACCGAATTCATAATTTTTATAAAATCATCGGGTAAATAAAGATAAAAATATTCTAAAACTTTGAAAACAAAGGGGATTGTACAATATTTTACTGCCCTTTCTGAAAGAATGAGATATGTACTTGTGTTGTTCTTGATGAAAATCACTGAAGCTATTTTTCTTTTCATTTAAACCTAAGAAAACAATAAACATCTCTCAATTCAAGTAGAATTTACTCTATACCTTTTTTGGCACAAATTTCAAATCATCCTTAATTCTCCACAGCCCTAAAGTCATTTGCAACCGCATGCCTTTTGGCACTGAATAGTTTTCTTTGTTTTCATTTTTTAGTAAATTGCTTAGAGACGTGAGCTGTTTTATATTTTGTTCGAGTTGGGCCTACGGCCGACCACCTCTTCAAACAATCAAATTTAATGGAATGGAATTTTCCCCATTAATTTGCTGCAACTTGCCATTAAGTGACTATTAAGATGCCCTCCCTCTCAGAATGACCTTGTTTTTTTCTTTAAAAAAAAAAAAAAAACTTTCTTGTTAAATAAATACCTTTGTGCCTTTTCATCCATAAGCTCATTTCTTTTGCATTGAAAAAGGTGTTCAACGCCAAAGCATGTGTTCAATTTGCGCTATTTGACATTTTTATTTCTTATTTCACTTTCATGTCTTTGTTGTCAAATCCGAATACAATAATAAAAGCAGTGCATATGACTTTAATGAGTCATTTTTTTCAAAACTGGACAAAGTGAATGGGGACCTGATAGTTGAATATAAATTTAATTTTTCACCTGGTTCTAATCTGCAATTGTTTAGTTCTGCATGTAGCTGCATTTGAATACAGTGGTTGTCTGAATAAAAGTGATCTTTAAGTTTCTGCCATAATAAGGTAGGTTCCTCAATATTCATAATAACAGCTCTTGCTCAAAGTTATTGACTCAGGCATTATAGAGTAATTGACCTAAAACTTTGATTCTTGTTGTTTCAAATTATCAATTTTGAGACCACATAATTAAAAAAGTTGATTAGTTGCCATGGGTTTCTAACCTAGATCTTAAACTACACCACTTGGACTATAACTACAGCTGTGTCGCTAAGTTGTTGACCTGTCGGGATCAAAGATATCGACCTCTAAACTTGGCCATTTTTAAAAAATCATCGACTTTGATACCGTTTAACTACTATTTTATATTTTTCTTAGTTCTATACTGTGGTGAGTAGTTAATCATATACAAATTTCCGAGGGTTACTCACGGCTTTAGCAGATATCCGTGCCAAAACAAGGAAAAAAAGTTTTAAAAATTGCATATTTAATTGACCTTTGCCCTCAAAGCCATGAGTGAGTCACAAAAATATTTATACGAAAATGTACCTAGTATCAAGTAGTATCCTTATTTAAAAGAATTGGCTTGGTTCACTCATTGGTTTTGAAGCTAAGCAATCATACATTTAGCTTTTTTTTTTCATAACCTTAAATTTCTACCCCTACTCAAGGACAAACAAATCAGATTTTTTAAAAAAGAAACTTTACTTTTTCTTATCATAGTACCACTAACACATCCTGAAATTTTTACGAAAATTGAAGACATCAACTATCAAAAGTGTCCAGCTTTTTAAAAAATGACTCTTAATAGTTTGCATTGTAATAGAGACTATCCTCCTTTACCCACCACCACCACCACCTTGAAATTTTTTTTAAGACTGTATTTATAATCTTTCCCTAAAATATATTGAATTCTTTGCTTTCATAGTACTTTAAGCATGTAGCTAATGATATTATTGAATAATTTAAAACAACTTCCATTAAGCGACCATTTTCCTTGATGACCAATTTTCACAGGAACTTACGGTGGTTGCTTCAGAAAAGTTTCACTGTATATCTGTGTATTTACATAGTCACTTTATTAAGGATTATAATGACAATTTATGGAGAATAGTTAAGGTTTTCAACAAATTTATCTGAACTCAATATTAGAAGTTTTATCTAATGTTGAATGACATGAAAAGCCCCGAGGCAAAATTTAAATTTAAAATGTATGTTATATTTCATGTTACATGAAGAATGAACTTAACTTGAAGTTTAGAGGGAAGCCTTTAGCATGAAATTTTCATAAACATTGTTCAAAAAATAAAGCTTTTCTACCAGTAATAACAATGAACAGTTCTGTATTCTCTGCGCAAAAATATAATCAATGTTTGCCTTGCAAAATTTCTTCTCTGGTATGTAGAATGGGAAAGTCATACAAAAATAGCAACTAACAAATATAGTCAACTTTGCTTTGCAAGCATTGTATAACCTGTATTGAGCTTTGCTGGTTTAAGTTCTAGATTAAGCTTTTTCTTCAAAAGTGCAACAGCCTTTAACAGGGCAAGGCTGACTCGCTAATCCTCCTCTAGTTAACTCTATTAGTCCCAACAGCCCTCCATTGTTTGACTTCTATCTGTGTGAGGTCCTTTCCAACATCATCTAACTATCCTGTAGGCGGCGTCTTTTACATCTAGGAAAAGTCTATATCTATAAAGATGTCCCAGCCACCATGTAATGCTTTTATAACTCTCACAGTACCAAAGTTGCCATATTTTCTGAAAATGTTTTGGTTGTAAATAATTCTCCACTCATTGTTGAATAGGTCCAAAAAATTTCTGTAAGATATTTCTTTCAAAAATGAGCAACTTTTCTTTCACTGCTTTATTGAGGGTTCAACATTCCCTTCCATACAGAACAATAGGCCTGATTAAAGTCATAGTGTACCCCTTAGGGTACAATGTTTTAGTAGTCAACTTATGGAGGTTGATACATATGATGTAGAACTAATTCTGTACCTGACTGAAGCAATCAACTTATGAGGTGGTCAACTTTACAGATTTTATTGTAATAATAATAAAAGAAATTAATAAAAATACATTTTAACTGTCTCAAGTTTTAGAGACAATGCATAAGTAGTTTAGGCATAGCTCAGTAAAAGAATGAATAGCCTATGTTTAACATTATATTTCATTAAAAGATTTGAAATCTAATACAGTAGAACTTCGTTTATCCGGATCAGTTTTGTAGCTTTTTAAAAAAATTATGTTCACATAGAAAACTTTAAATAATGAGAGCAGGAATGTAACTATATAAGTATGTAAGGCATTCACTTGTTATTGTCAAATGCACAGCTCTTGCATAGATTTTACAAAAAAAAATATGTTGCTATAACAGACACTACTGCAGCTGAACTGTAATGATGATTGTGTTTTATTCAAACAGGGCCGGATTTAGGGAGGGCAGGCGGGGCTACTGCCCCGGGGCCTCCACAACAAAATTTTTACAAAATATCCTAACCTTCACGGGTCGAAAATATCGGATATATACATATATATCAAAATTTTCGGATATATATCAAAGTATCGGATATTTTCGAAAATATGATGATCTTTTTGAACTCTGATTAGGGGCCTCCACTCCTTCGCTGCCCCGGGGCCTCCACACTTCCAAATCCGGCCCTGTATTCAAAGGACACCCATGTTTCAACTAGAAGACAATGGGCCAATTTTTTGTTATGGAATGATGTAAAGAAGTGATTTGATAATTTTTTTAAACGGTCCTATGTTATTTTACTACAAAATACAATAGTTTGTAATCATGAAATACAAGTTTGCTTATTTAAGGAGATGTTTGCTTAGTACCAATAATACAGCAGTTATCCAGATTTTCGGTCATCAGAATTGCCTTTGTCTTAGTTAGTCCATTCATACGAGGGTGTACAAACACAAATGTGACGACCAGCAACAGGCTCTGGACCTAGCTAGGCTTGTCCTAGTCAGTTTATTAGTCTCCAATGAAGATCAATGGGCCTCTTAAAGCCATCCACCACCTTACTCATTACTGCCTCTTCCGATAAGCTGTTCCAAGTGCCCACAACCTTATTAAAGTAAAAGGTTTCCCTAATTTCCAGGTTAGTCTGAGACTTGAATAGCTAAAAATAATGGTCCCTCGTCCTGCTTTTCGCTCAAAAATCCAACCTATCAACATCTTTCACATTGATAAATTTAAACAACTGAATCATGTCCCCTCTGACTCTCCTTTGTTCCAGGCTATATATATTAAGACTTTAAAGTCTGACCTCATAATCTAAATCGAAAAGTTTGCCTCACTAGCCTAGTAGCCCTTTTTTGAACCCTTTATAATAAAGAAATATCTTGATTGGAAACATGATGATCTGTACATGAAAAACTTTATGATGGGAAAATATAACTGAAGAAAGCATAAATGCTGTCCTACCATATTTGAAAAGTAATGTTTCATAAAAAACAGTTTCAGAACTAAACATTATCTCAACGTTCAAATGGGCAGAGCATAGATGCTTCAAATAAAAATATTTTAAACTTAATTTCATTTATTTTGTCAATATGTTCATTATATTAACATCTGAAGTGTGATTTAAAAGGGAAAAAAATCTTGTTGATTTCTTTTTAGATTCTCATAAAGGCTACCGACATCCTCAGAAAATGGAAAATTTTAATCTTTTTCTGCCTTCTGATCTTCACCCACCACGTGTTCAAGCTGTTGCATTTTGGTATCCTGAAGAAGATGGGCAATTTGATGATGCAGATTTATGATAGTTATAAGTGTTTAGTTTATTGAAAATTTTAACTTATTTATCTTTCAATGCTTGGAGTTGTTTTACATTAAGATGCCAAAAATCCACTACCCAAAAATGTGTAAGTCCCTAAAATCCATATTGGCTCCCAAATATAAGCCATCAAATTTGTAGTTTTCATTTTTAAATTGAATAACTTATTTTACTATGAAATTTTAAGAACTACAGTATTATATACTTAATTTTTAAAGTTAAGTTTGCATTTTGTTTCCCTTCACATTGCAGGGATTTGCACAAATGGAAAATTGGCACTGCAATCTAATTTTAAGTATTTTTTTTAATGCTTTTTAACTATTTTATAAAAAATTTGTGTAGAAAAATAACATTAATTTGTTATTGTCTGCCATTAAATCTGTTGTCCAATGACAGAAATAATTATAATTGATGTGTAATATAGCTGAATCCTTTTTTTTTTTCCCCGATTTTTTTTTTTTTTTTGCTGATAATTATTTTGAAATTCAAATAGATGCAACAGACAAATTCATTCCATCCAGTCTAGTATTATTCAACAAAGTAAAGTCTGTCTCTGTAAAATCTGCTAGTCCCAAGCTATGGATTTTCGGCATCCATTTTTAAGTAATTTCATTGTGTAACTGTTCTTTCAAATGTTTTCATGATTTTGCATCCAAAATGAAAGAAAGCTGCGACTCAAAATATTGTGTCAATGAACAAAGATTAGATATATTTTGCAGAATTTTGCTTTGCGTGCTAATGATACTTTTTTTTTATTTGCATTAGTTTTTTAAAAATTGAAATAGTTCAGTTTAGGATTAAATAATCCAAAATGTTATTTAGCCTCAGACAAATAAGTCATAATGATAACACATTTTAAATATTGTTAAAAAATTTCTAATGCCTCTCTTGTAAACCTAATTGGTTTTGAGTTGTAACTTTATTATGTTAGAAGCGGGAATTGACATTTAGTTTGTTTCATTAAATGCGAAAAAAAAAATGTTTGCATTTTATTATATATGTAAATGAGTTACTATGTATTTATTTATTTATTTATCTTCTTTTTTTTTTTTAATTTATTCAAAGAGTGTTTTTAAAATTGCAGATACAGTTCAACCTTTTTGAAGTGAAATCACTTTACATGAAATACTTGTTTGTTCCTGGGCGGTCATTCCAAGCTCGTCAGCTTTCAAGATCGAGATTTTCGCTCACGTGATCGGTTGTGACGTAGAAATGTCGCGAAGTAGCATTTTAATCTACTCGAACCTAGCTTGTGGCTAGCTTGTGGCTAGGTTCGAGTAGATTAAAATGCTACTTCGCGACATTTCTACGTCACAACCGATCACGTGAGCGAAAATCTCGTTCTCGCAAGCTGACAAGCTTGGAATGACCGCCCTGGGCATTAAAAATCACTTAATAATTTTTCAGATAAGTTGAAATTTGGTTAACCTAAAATGATTCTCATGATACCGTGAATGTCGTTTAATGAGGTTCGACTGTTTCATTGCTTAAAAATGAATTTTAATCCACATGGACGAAGCATTGTTTTTTTTTTCATTACAAGCAATGTCTTTAAAAAAAATGTACCTTAAAAAAAATTATTTCTCTACATTACAATTGCAGTCAAATACAGATACAGTATAACTTCGAGTTTGTGTAACTCATTGAAAATCTCGTCATACATTGTCTCTCGAAAAATTAAAAGTTCAAAAAATATATTTCAGACCATTGAAGTAGAAATATTATTTTTCTTACAAAAAGTTTCTTTTTTTCTTCTTTTTTTAATCAATGAAAAAAATGCAAAAATTTAATAACTGGTATATTTCTTATTACCTCAAAGAACAATACAAAAGTTTTCATCAAGAAAATTTTCCTAATATGAAAACAAGATAATTTTATTATTATTTTACTTTATTTATTTTGGCACATGTATCATTTATCTATATATTAAATTAATAATTTCATTGCATTTTATGACCTCAGTTACATTGGCAGAGTTTCTAATTAGAAAGTTTTTGTTTAGGGGTCATATATGTACAGGGCCAGCTGTAGTAGTTCTACCCTCCTAGGCGATATTAACAAGTGCCGCCCCCCCCCTCCATTGAATAATAATAATAATAATATAAAATAATGATAAAATAATAGTAAAGTGCTTAAAATTAAAGTGAGTTTCTAATTCAATTCCAAACTAGGTTCTGCATATTTAAGCACTGGTACACACTTTATTTTTTTTAACATAAAAATAGACTATATCTTCTAGCACTGAAACAAATATTGATATTTTTAAAAGACTTTTAAATCCCGAAATTTGCCACCTCTAAAATTAAGTTGAATTTCTTGTTAAATTCCGAACTATGTTTTTCATATCCATCCAAGCACTGGTACATACTCTTTTTTTTTCCATACTTAAAAAAAAAAAGTTTCAACTCTTGACATATGTCGCACCCAAAATCTGCCATTTATCCCAGGAGCCTTGCCTGCATATGTACTGTAAATGTTGTTAGAAATAAGTTATCAACTTCAATGGTTTGTGCTAAATTAAGACATTGCACTCATGTTTTTGAAAATATATAAGCATTAAAGGTATGTAATGAATCATCAGATACATGAACTTTTAAAAGGAAGAAAATACAATAATATGCATTAAGGTGGCTTGTGCAATTGTCTGGTGCACGTTTAAGCGACTTCTAATAGCATTTTAATGGTGGGAGGAAATTTAAATATGTTGTTGAATGGTTTCTTGTTAAATGAATTTCATGTTATTCTTATTCATATAGGTTTTTTGTGAAGTTTGTTATTTTCTCCCATTTTTTATGTGATATTTGTTTTAAGGTTTTGTGCAAAAATTTTGGAAAATGATTTGAAACTATACTTACAAAATAAATGTGTTATTCTGTGCAGTATGTCTTTAGTCTGATTTTTTCCGGCTATAATTTAAATTGAAACATTGGAAAGCTTGCTTCACCTTTGTTAGTGATCATCAGTCCATAATAGCTAGAACAAAATAATTTCATCACTCTAGCTCAGCAATTCCCAACCTTTTTGATTGTGCATTTCACAAGTTTTGTAAGAAACAATATTGAGGCCCACTAACTACTACACATTACTTGCACAGTCAAAATTTACTTTCTGGGGGGGGGGGGGGCAGCTGTTCATTACTATCCTTAAGTGTAAATAATACACCTTATAGGGACTGTAAGTTCGTTAAAAACATGAGTTCTCGAGATGTTAATTCCCTTCTCCCCTTATGTTACACCACAGATATAAATATATTGTACAAGAACAATTTTCAAAATAATTTTTTATCACGAAAATAACTTGATTGCATTCACTTAGCTGGCATAGCTGTAAGGAAACTCAAAAAAAAGTCATTAAAGTTAAATCTCCATAGGATTTTTAGTATTGTTTTTCCACTACGAGGGAATTGATATCTGGATTGTTTTAGTCTCAAATAATTCGTCAGGTTCAATGTATTTCTATATTATTCTTTCTTTTTTAAACTGGAATGAAAAGTCTCATTCAAATAGGTAGGTTGACAAAAAGCCCCTCAAGTGCCTCAATTCACTAGTTAGCCGTGCCTGTTTAGCAAAGGAGGAGTGTTTTAACTTGGAGCTTGAAGCTAATTACTAGTTTCTTTGGTAATTTTCATTAAAGAAGTTTCTGATTCATTAAATTTCATCTTCAGTTATAAGGGAAAGTTCCTAAGAAATATGTAAAATCTTAATCCTATAGTTCCTTATTGGCGATGAGCCTAGGCGAGTTTCTGAGTGACGGTATATCTAGTAAGTAAATTTTCACAAAAAAGGGAAATTAATACCCCAAGATTTATCTTGTTTCAGGTTCTCAACCAGTGTCCAGGGCCCAGTAACAGGCTGTTGTCGGCCCATGGGTTGGGAACCGCTGCTCTAGCTGGATCATTTTTACAAAAAATTAAGAGTGGTCATGCTCGCTAAGTGACCTAAAACAACAGCATGGCATTAAAACTAGCATTTCCAATCCCGCAGGACTGACTTTATTCTTCTAAAAAATAAATTTTAATGTCAAGTAGAAAAATTTGTGCTTTATAGGAAGGACTGCTTTTGTTACTTCAATTAGTAGTTTTCTCGAATTCCGTATACCAATTGTAGAGCACTAAAAAGTCAAGATGCCAATTAGCAACTATTGTTTGCTATGCAAAAGTGTGCCCTAAAAAAATCCCATGTGTCTTAACAAAGCATCACTGGTTTGGGATGGGAAAGGATTTTTGCTCAAAAAATAATGCGCTTGATGAAAACATATGTGTGTCTCCACTGCAGTTGGTTTTACTGAGATGAAGTGGACATATAGCAAAACTTCCCCATTAACTTCATCACCTTCTGAAATATTTTTTTCTCTTATGCTTCGTTTTTCCTCAAGAACTTCGACAAAAACAATGTCTATTGGTTATGAGTTTTGCTGTATCCAATTTAACTTGCATTATAATAACCCTGGCTTCTTCATTTACGTTGATCATTGTATCAATGCTTTTGAGCACACTACTTGGTTTTACCAAATCGCAGTCTCAGTAAAAAATTTGGGATAACTTAGTTAATTGTACCTATCACTTTAAAAAGACATTCAAAAATTTGAGCAGCCTAACTTATTGTATATCATCCAAGTTTCCGTATCCTCATTTAAAGTTGTACCGAATATTTAAATAAATTTAGGTATTTCATTTCTTTCTCCTTAGGAAAAAAACATTCTGCAATTTTTGTAAGTTAAAGTTTTGAGTGCATTCCTTAAGCTTACAGAAGTATTGTAACTTGCATTTATGCTACTCCAACATGTTTTCGAATCTAATACTTTCTCTATTTTTATCTAATGCGTAATTGTTTAAAGCTTAAATTTCAGTGATGGTTTTCAAAAATATTTATGAATTTTACCACTTTCTCAATTGCTGAATGTATGAAAACTGAAACCTTGAGTGAAAATTAAAACCTAATGCCAAAACCTTAACCCTAACCTACGAGACAAAATTAAAAATTTGGAGATAACCAGTACAAATGTAGGTGAACCTCTCTTCTGTCTTGGAGCAAGAAATAGTACTAGTAGCCCTGGTAGGTTCTGTTATACAGCATGATTTAGTAAAACTTTTCAATGAAAGCCTACCTAACTTAAACGTGTTTTACTTAAAGAAGAGATGTAAAATGTCTGTTTACATCCCTTCTCTTCTCCCTGCCTCATATGAAACACAAAGTTTTTCATGCTGTTCTTGCAGATACACGAAGAAAATGATTCAAACTTCAGATGATGTTTGCAAAAATAGTCGTTTAATGAGCGGCAGAAGTCGGGAAAACATTTGTATGGGAAACAAATTGCTGGATTGGAAATTCTACAACACTTTTTGCCCTCAATAGAATATATTTAACAAAACTGCATCAAATAAACATTTTATAAGTTTCTTAAATTTTCAAGGTATGTTCAACAAAATATAAGAAAGGGTTTTCTTTATGCAATTAAAAAAATATATTACAAGTATGCATAAAAGAAAAGAAAGTTCAATGCTTTTTGCATGGATGCTTATGACCATCTTTACCTCTTTAGGCTCATAACTTTACGCGCTAAAAAAAGGTGTTCCTTGAAAAACTGACAAGCAGGTCTGCAAATATTAGAAAATTAGTGCTTTTTTTATGTTATATAATGTATTTATTATAGCTTTTTTTTTGCTGTAACTAAACAGGGTTGGCAAGTTTTTGACGGTTATTTCATTCGGTTTTAACCAAAATTTTTACCATCATGCCAAAAACCTAAATTTCTGCCCAAAACTTGACTAAAACTTTTATTAACAATAAAATTGTCCTAACAAATGATTTTTAGTTTTATAAATTTTAATTCCACACACTAAAGGAAACTTTTAGACTGCTTTAGGTTTTTAAAAAATTGGGGACTGTTTATTCCTCAAATTTTTCAAAGCTGAAAGTGCAAGGCATTCATTTGTCTGGTTTTATTTGAAAGCTCTTACTCTTGTTTCCCTCAAAGCCTGTAGTGACAAAATACTAGTTTTGAAGCCTTTTACAAACCAAGTTCATTTGATCAAATCCTATGAATGGATGCTGAACAGCATAGGTTATTAGGATTCGACTGATGGGCCGATGCCTATTGTTCAAAGATGGCCAATTGTTTTTCTCCAAATGGCCGATGGCTGAAAAATCAAAACCCCTTCCGATGTTGAAAAAGGGAAGTTATTGTTTAATTACGAGGTTTTCAAGAAACTTTTTTAGAATCAAGTGTTAACTTTTCTTTATAATGAGATTTAGGAAAACTTCATTGTTTTCTTCTTCCTCGAGTTAACCTCTACAGTAGAAAAAACATTGATTCCATGATTTTCGTTTGCCATCCCTCAGAGAAAAACAAGGAATTTTTCTGGTATGCAATCAAGAAAAACTCTTGTTTGGTATCTAAGTAATTTTATTCTGGTAGTGATACAAGACTTACATTTCTAAAAGATTTTCTTTTTGCCTGCAAATATAGATGAAAAAAATACTATCCTTTTTGGGAAAATACGTTTGTTTTTCCCACATATTGAGGGTAAAGTTGCCGCGGGGGGCGGGCCGCCCCCTCCACCCCGCATTAGCTACGCCGCTGGTCTAGCGTATCCGCCCCCTCTATTGCTTCAACTATATTTGGTCAATACAAGTATAATCGGAAAACCAGGATTTGAAACTGAAGCAGGCTATTAAGTGAAAGAATAGTACACAATATGACCAAAAATATTGGAATACTTTCAAAAATTCACATTTTTAAGGATTTATCAAGAAATAAAAGACAATTGCTTTGTAACTTTTGTCACATTACAGGTATGCTCCAGCTGTTAGTTTCCAATAAAAATTATATCCCCCTGCGTTTCGGGGGTCAGTAACAAGTTGAGGAAAACAAAAATATTTTTGGTCATCATTCATCATAAGTAGCTCAGAACAAACTGTAAATTTCAGAAATCAGTTAGCTTACTATGTGCAATCATTTTTCATGCTTTTGAGAAGGAATCATTGATATTCCCGAAAATATGAGCATTCTTTCAAAACTACAAATGTTATTTGAAGGTTTTTGGCTCATAACATGCAAAGTTCCTCATCAAATCTTAAGGAAACTTTCAGAAAACTTGACAGCATACAAGTGAAACATAATACTAAAATTTTAAATTAAAATGTTGAAAATTTGATAAAAATATGGACATTTAAAGCAATCAATTTATCACTTCACGTGCGCGAAAGGAAGCAATTTATAACTTTCATCCATTTAATACCCGACTAGATTCCTCAACTCATAAAAAAATTCCTGTTCAATATCTCAAATATTTAGAAAGTTATCAGTAAACTATTGAGTCAAATTTGAATTAGGGATGCACCGATTGATCGTCCACATTGCCGATTATTTATAATCGGCCAAATTTTGCTGATTAATCGACGGGTTTCTTTTTTCAAAATAATTTTTTTAAAGCATACCTTTATCAAGAAACTATGATGAATACATTTATGAACAATAAATAAACGTAATTTGCTGCAAGCATTATTTTAGAACTGCAGTATGAAAATGTATAGAATAAAAACAAACAGTTTAGAAAGTGCGTAAAACTGAATGAAATATTAAAGAAAAATTCTCACAGCTGAAATTCACATGACACTACAAAGAATAATTAAATTACAGGACTTTTAAATTGGAATGCATGCAAAAAATACTTATCCCCCTCTTCTACACTTCTTATACAGGGGTGATTGTGAGTTCAACAAAAAATACCTGAAAGTTTCAAAGCGAGAACGGGGGGGGGGGGGAATCTTTGGCCCCTATTACTTAAGTGCACCTATACCATAGTATTAAATAGTTCAATAGTCAGAGTCAAAATAGTGTGTGTACATTTGATTAAAATTTTAATGGATTACAAAGTTACTATTGAGCTGGTGTTATACAAAATTATCTTGACATTTGTCCATCTTAAGGCTCTTGCAGGTATATTTGATGAGTATTATGTAATTTTTAAAAAAATGCGGAGGTAGGGAGATAAAAGCATAACAAAAAAAAAACATAATTCCGGTATTTTCGGACATAAAAATACCGAAAATACGTCCGAAAATACCGGAAATTTGGTTAAATACCGGAACACAATCACCCCTGATTATAGTACCTCCCTTGCAGCTGTTTTTTATTTTTATGTTATCAATGTTATTTATATTTATCTTTTGTAGGACAGAAATGTAACAGAAAGAAACAAATGTGTTTATGATCCCATTGGAACCTCCCCTTAATTCTCTCCAAGGAAAATGAAAAAAACTCCCAAATTCCTTTGTTTTATTTTTTAAAGAAAATCAGAATTATTTCCTAACTAGCAAAAATACCCGGCGTTGCCTGGGTCAGTAATAATTATTAGAAAAAATCGTTACTTGCTTTTGTTTTCTGTTTTAAGTGAAAGAATTTAAAACACGTCTTTTTGACGTGATTAAAAATCGAGTTTCTTCCTTACCCATAAAACTAAAATAGCAATAAGTATAAAGAACAAAGTAGTATTGATTTAGAAACGAAAGCACTATATTTAAGCATATACAAATTTAAAAAACATGAAATTAATCTTCTCATGTTTAAAAAGATTAATCTGTTGATCCTTTTTTTTTTAACATGGAGTCTAAAACCTTCTCTGTATGGCTAATGAAGTACGAAGTGATTAAAAAAAAGTAGCTGCGCTCGTAATCCCTTTATACTTGCTTTAGTTATTTCGGGAAATTTCAATCATTGTGGCTCTTGGTGCGATTTTACCGAATTTGCGAAAGTCGTTTCGGGGTACCTTCGATGATGCTCCCCCATTCTTTCCTTAGTTTGTAAAACGATATCATATTAATTTTCGTTACAGAGATATCGTCGCCAGATGCTGAGACATTTTTGGTCACCATAAAATGGCGCTAAACGGTTTCATCCGAAATGTTACCAAAATAAGTAATAAAATTTGGTGATTGTTTGAAATTGTGCTAAAAGGAAAATTAATGGAAGTTTTTGTGCTGTTTATGGATTTGCCTAATTTAGTTGCTGGATTATTTAACACAGTAAAAAAAGTCTTTTGAAAATTCTTTGATTGGCGATATTTTGTTTACATGGTGAAAGCTGAGAAACATTATGACGTAGTCTTCGGCTTCAAAAACAGCAACGTTGAAAAAACTGCCAAATGCATCAGCTACGGAAATCTTTCTGCAAAAATTTTGGCGATCTGCTGGTTGTTTGGATAATGAGTAAGTGTTCAATCAGCGTAAATAATAATAAAAACCATTAATTACATTAAAGTTCCGTTTAAATGGAAAATCATCAGCCAAATCATGTATTATTTGCCAATCTTGTGCAAAAATCTTACTTCAAGATTTGACTTGAGAAAAGCCTTGAACAATCACGAAAAGCAAAGAAAGTCAACAATACAACAATTGTCGCTGTCGACTGGGAGTTGAGATGATACACTAAATACTGTATTGAGTTGAGGAAAGCCTTCGAACATGGATCTAAAAAGCTCATAACTCGTTTTTTATTCTACTTAGAAATTTCGAACAGGTGCCATCTTCAGCAGAAAAATCAGAGCTTTCGATGGACATATAATGTAAATATGTGCAAGTATTTTTTCATCCCAATATTAGAGAATTTATATAAAAATTGTGTCTTATTGCCTCCCTAAGGGGGTTTTGCCCCCCATAACGGGACGAAAACTACCCTATGTGTTATTCTGATGCATAAGCTATATTATTGTAAAGTTTCATCAAAATCCGTTCAGTAGTTTTTGCGTGAAAGAGTAACAAACATCCATACATCCATCCATACATCCATACATCCATACAGACAAACTTTCGCATATATAATATTAGTAAGAAGTTTACAGTGATACACTAACTCCAGCTTTTGGTGACACATTTTGATTATTTTTTTCAGATATTTTCTCCCTTGAAAATATACATATGATGTCGTACAACAAACACTTGAAATTAAATTTTTGTTACAACAAAAAAAAAGTATTTTTTAAAATATAATTGATATAAAAAAAATATTTACATACTTTATTTTTTTTTTTACAAACTGATGGTTGAAGCAACATTTTTATTCATTTTTTTTTTTAATATTTTGAAAAAATATGCACATATTTACAATGTTGCATCATGTTTCACTTTTCCCATTTAAAATAGTGCTTTTAAATAGAGGTGGGCAATGTCGTTCTTTTTAATGATGCGTTCATTAGAGGACCGTTCATTCTTTTGATCCGTTCATTTAACTCGTTCGTTTGAACGACTTCGTTCATTTTAAAAGTTGTTATATTTTTCCAGCGAGAGCACTGCATATACAGGGTGTTCCGTTTTAACCTGAAAGACCTCTATTTTTGCAACAGTTAAACCTAGATGCATACTTCCAATTGCAAAAATGTTAATAATCAGATGCAGCATTAAATTATTGAAAATTTGAAGCTAAAATACAAAATTTAACTTTTTACACGGACCCCAAGTCCCCTCACTTTTACTTAGGGAAATAATCTCCATTGAAAAACAATTCCAACACAAAAGTTTGACATTAGTACAACCAATATTCACTGAGATATTAAACTCCGCGTTTTGTGACTTACACCACTTTACACTCGCCGTCAATAACACCTTTTGGGGGGAAATATAGCAGTTAACAAGTGTTTAAAATTATATCTGTTCAAGATTTTGCAGTGTGTTTTTGCCAGTGGCGGCTCGTGCCTTGAAAAAGTGAGGAGACGAGATCATGGCTGCACTCCCCCCTCCCCGGGTTTGAAAAAAAAATGAAATAAATAAAAATATATATATGTTTTTTTAACTTTCTTAAAATAATTATTTTTGTTAAATAAAAAAAAATAAATTCATTTTAAGCATTAAAAACAGAATACGCCACAAAATACTTTAACTACTAAGTAAATTACGAAAAATATTAATACGTTTATGTCCATAACTGCCGGCAGAGCACTTTCACCCCATGTCTCTTTTCCAAATAAATAAATAAACTTAAAAAAAAGTAATATTAATCTAATATTTTTAATAATAATATTATTTTTTATTTTTTGATAACTAATTATTTTGAATGAGTAAAATTAATTTTATTTTAAGCTTGGCCAAATTACTAAAGTGCAAAAATATTGTGATCAGAGAAATATGCAAAAATTATAAATTAGTTAACTTTAACATAGATGAAAAATCATCTCAGTATTCGCTTTAAAATAAATAAAATAAAAGTAGATAAACTAAATTTAAAAACCAGTAAAAAAAACTTCTTTTAAGAAGTTTTTAAACTATAGTTGAAACTATCTACATACGGGTGTACCTTTTTGCATATGAACCTGCCGGCGACCATGGGATTTTTATGCAGACAAAAAAAAAAAAAAAAATATATATATATATATATATATATATATAGAACTCTTTTTTTTTCTTCAAATTATTGATAACTAGCAGCACCCGCACAGCGATGCCCGTGCTAAAAATTTAATGAAAGTCCGTTAAATAAAAAAAAATTGACGCCCCCTTTCCCTCTGATGTAAAATGATAATTTTTCATTGTATAAAAAGCGTACACACCATTTCAAAGAAAAAAAACCTATTCAAGTTTCTTTGGAATTTAAAACTTTTCGTCAAATCATTAAATTATATCTACAGTTACTTTAAAACTGTATTTAGCGAGTGAAGCGGTTTTTACTGCAATTTAAAATATTTCGCCAAATAAACAAAAAAAAGACAAATATTTTTCAAACGTAAAAATAGTTCCGCAACTCTATTGTTTATAGCGAAACTCGCCCAGCAACCACACTCTCATAATCCATCCGTCTAACGAAAAAAAACAAAAAACAAAACAAAACAAAAAAAAATTAATTTGAATTCTGAAATTTTTAATTCAAATTATATTTTTCGCAATCACGAACTGAGACAGGACCCTACTCATTGGAGTTATTGTTCCTTGAAACGGCTCCTGTCCTCCCCCCCCCCCAAGCCTGCCTCTCCTCCTGGGCGGTTACGTGTACATAGTTGTGTGTGTGCGTAGACCTGTGTGTATGCACGTAAGCGTATGTGAGTGTATGTGTGTGAAGTCGTGTGTGTGTGTATGTGTGTGAACGTACCTGTGTGTAGGACATGGACGCCTCCGACCAGGAGAAGCGAATAGCTCAAAACCGGAGTAGCCGCACCGCGCCGCCAGCAGAGGACGGTGGGCGGTGGTGCTGCAAAAGCTTCTGGTCCAAGTTGAAAAAGGCACGGACACCAAAAACGGTCGAATGAGAACAATAAGCAATCGTGATTGCTCAAAAAAAAAAAAAAAAACACTCAGTGGAACATTTAAAAATCATCGTCAGAAAAAAAGAAGAAAATGTCATACATTTCACTCGGATAAAAACAAATCAAAAGATTTTTTTCTTCCAAAACAATGAATTACATTTACGGTTTCTTTAAAGCAATAATCCTAGACTGAACTGCTCAGCGCTTAACGCGCCAAGCGACCACGTTACCGGAACCCAGACCTTTTGCAAGTGAAACGGATGTTTTTTCTTTGGCAAAGAAAAATGTAAACTATATCACTCATTATGCCTCATTCATTATGCGTTGGGGGCCTTCGTGGCTTTGTGGTAGAAACTTCGCTTCAAAAGCCGGTAAACGTGGGTTCGATAACCTCGGATGCTCTGAGTGGTGTATTTCCTTTTTTTACGCTGAAAATCTTTCTCATGTTGTCTTATGTGTGAATGAATAAAAAAGTCCAAAATCTCGAGGCAGTGGCCCTCAATCCTTCCATGGTTATTAACTGGGAGTTTATCGTTAATTATGGGCTATAATTGTTTGTTTTTGTCACTATCAGCAAGGCCAGGGTCGAAGTACATTTAGCCCTTTGTTTTGGGCGTCCACAAATTTGGCGACAATTGGGAAAATTGCTAAGACTCCTTTTCAAACTCTTTCCGCAATTTCTACATTGTTTGGGAGAATTATCATAACGTAGATCGTAAAATATATGCAGAATTGGCGAAAACATTTCCCCATTGCTTATAATTCCGCGGCGCCAAGTTTGTGGACCTTTAAGAAATTACAATGAAGCAAAGCTAAAAGACGTAACCATGGCGATGCGAAACAAAACATCAGTAACGTAACGGATTCGGTGCGGCTTCCAACTTTCTTAAAAGGATGACACAGTTCTTGATAAAAACACAGGAAATTTATTTACGCTATGTACAGGAAAGATCGTCAACAACTGCTAAATTATTCATCAGCAATTAAGCAATTATCACACAACACCGTGAACTCAACGTTTACACACGTATTTACTTCCAAATACGAAAACAACACAGCGAAATGCCTCGCAATAAACAGAGCAAATACGCTCTCAGTTCGAAATCTCAATCGAAACTCAACTCTTTATCCATCGTAACGGTTTATATACACACCGAAAAGAAATTTCTCAAATATTCCACACGCTTCTGGAAAACAGTAGACCGTTATCAAATTTATCAATGAACAAAAAGGAAATAGGGGGATTGTATACTTCAGCCATATGTTAAGGGGTTGTATATTCATTACGGGAAACTATTTACAGGTTACGTTACTACAATAATTACTATTTACAAGATTTGTAACATTGCCCCCTTCCTAAGGACTGCACGTCCCGGGCAGTACAATCCCCAGAAAGGGTGCCAAACTTCTATCACAAGTTTACAAATATACACATTAATTAATAACTAACAGATACAGAAAACACATTAATAACAAGAAATAATACTAAACATTAAAAGCAAAAATTATCTAAAACTTTTATGTTATCAACCATGGTTGTTTACGTAATACTCATGAACTATGGCCATAGTATGGGGCTAACCGATCATAATGTACAACCCTAGGTTTTGCATTAGGTGATTTTTGGATCCTCACTACGACGTCATTCAGTCGGTTAAGCAGGACTTTGTAGGGTCTATCCCAATGCGACTGCAATTTGGGTGAAAGACCTTTCCGTCGGATGGGATTCCATAACCAAACCTTGTCGCCTTCGTTGAATTCATGTCCAGTAGACCTTGTGTCGTATCGGGTCTTCATCTTCTCCTCCGCGATGTTGATTCGCTCTCGTGCGAAGTTATGAACGTCTTCCAACCCGGCCTGGAGATCCTGGATGTACTCCTCAGGCGATGCAGGCGCATCCGGAGGACGACCGAAAACGAGATCACAAGGTAGCCGAAGCTCTCGTCCGAAGAGCATCTGAGATGGGGCATATCCGGTAGTCTCGTGGACAGCACTGCGGTAGGCCAGCAGGAACAAAGGTAGCTTCTTGCCCCAATCCTGTTGATTTCTGGAGACCATAAGCGAGAGATTATTCAGGATTGTGCGGTTAAATCTCTCCACCATGCCGTCCGATTGTGGGTGTAGTGGTGTTTTCCTAGTTTTCTCAATTCCGAAAATTTGACATAAGCCCTTAAACACAGCAGAGATGAAATTCCTCCCTTGATCGGAATGAATCTGCAAAGGTGTTCCGTATCTCGAGATCCAATGTTGGACTAGAGTCTCTGCTACGGTGGTAGCCTCTTGATCTGGAATGGGATATGCTTCCGGCCATTTGGTGAAGTAGTCGATGGAAACAAGAATGTATTTGTTCCCATCAGCAGTTCTTGGTAGAGGACCCAGGATGTCGATCCCAATTCGTTCGAAAGGAGCTTCAACGTTGTACAGGTGTAGCTTCCCTCTGCTTCTTTTCTTCGGTCCTTTACGAGCAGCACAGGCGTCACAAGAATGGCACCACTTCTCCACGTCATCCTTCGCCTTGCTCCAGAAGAAGCGCTCCCGAACTTTATTGAGGGTTTTCCAGACACCAAAATGTCCTCCAGTCGCACTACTATGTATTTCTTTCAGAACATCTGAAATCCTTGATCCGGGAAGTAGTAACTGCCACCTAGATGTTTTGCCGTCGTCAGATTCCCATTTTCGGTGTAGCACGCCGTTCCGTAAATGGAGCGAGTTCCATAAAGCCCAGTATCTTTTTGTTGCAGGATTGAAGATGGAAACGTCCTGCCAGCTAGGTCGCCGACTGTCACTTTCCATGAACTCCAAAATTGGTTTTATGTCGGGGTCTTCAAGTTGATCTTTTTGAACTTGGTCGTCACTCCATGGTTCAGGTTCTGATGATATTGGAGTCACTGTCACCTGATAGGCGGTAGGGCTAGTCGTTCCATACTGTTTCTCGATTCGGGAACAATAGTGGCAGTTCTCAGGACAGGGTCTTCTTGATAAAGCGTCAGCATTACCGTGAGATAACCCTTTTCGATGCTTGATCTCCATGTCATATTCCTGGAGCCGCTGTATCCATCTGGCTATCTGGCCTTCCGGATTTTTGAAGTTCAAAAGTCAAGTTAATGAGGCATGATCTGTCCGAAGCAGAAATTTTCGGCCGTAGAGGTAATGATGGAAGTGTTCTACAGTTTTCACTATGGCCAGTAACTCCTTTCTGGTGACGCAGTAATTTCGCTCCGACTTTGATAAGCATTTGCTCCAGTAAGCGATGACATTTTCATTTCCGTCAATTTCTTGGGATAAAACAGCTCCGATGCCCTCGTTGCTTGCATCAGTGTCCAGGATGAAGGATTTTTCAGGCTGAGGATAGGCGAGGATAGGCGTTGATGTTAAAGCCTCCTTCAGTCGTAGAAATGCATCTTCGCATTCTTTGGACCATTCAAACTTTTGCTTGCTCTCCGTCAGCTTATGCAAAGGTCGGGCAATGTTGGAAAAACCCTTTACAAACTTCCTGTAGTACGTGCAGAGCCCCAGGAAACTTCGCAGCTGATGGATGTTTTCGGGACGACTCCAACTCTTGACCGCAGATACCTTTTCTGGATCGGTTTGTACACCTTCAGAAGAGATGATGTGACCAAGGTAGTTCACTTCCCGGCGGAACAAATTACATTTGGACGGGCTTAACTTCAGATTGGCTTCCTTAAGCTTTTGCAGCACCTTCCTAAGATTTGCCAGATGTTCTTCGAAACTGCGTCCCACGATGATGATATCGTCTAAGTAGACCAGACAGGATTCGTAGGAAAGTCCTCTTAACACTGTCTCCATAAGACGCTCGAACGTAGCTGGTGCATTGCAGAGGCCGAAGGGCATCACTTTGAACTGCCATAAGCCTTGTCCAGTTGTAAACGCTGTCTTCTCTCGGTCATCAGGGTGTATCTTAAACTGCCAGTAGCCGCTCTTCAAGTCCAGGGTCGAAAACCACTTGTAACCGGAAAGAGTGTCCAAGGTGTCGTCTATCCGTGGAAGAGGGCAACTGTCTTTCTTGGTGATTTCATTCAGCCGCCGGTAATCGACACAAAATCTTGTGGAGCCATCTTTCTTTCGGACCAAGACGATGGGAGAGGCCCAAGGACTGGACGAGGGTTCGATGACATCATTCTCCTGCATCTCTTTCAGGAGGGTTTCAACCTCTTCCTTCTTAGCGAACGGTAGTCGTCTTGGATGCTGTTTAATAGGGGGGTGTTCTGCAGTGTAAATCCTATGCTGCGTTAAATTCGTACGGCCAACATCCTCCGATGTAGAGGAAAACAGATGCTTGAAGTCGTCCACCAATTGTTCCGCAGCAGTTCTTTGATCTTTCGATAATGACGCACTCCCAATTAACTTCGATGTCAAGGACTCGGAAGACACAGTCTCGGGGGAATTGATTCTTCTAATGATGCAGTTTACTGGAGTACAAGTTGCTAACACTTCACCTTTCCGGATATTCCTTGGCCTTTCACTCACGTTGGCGACTCTCACAGGAATTACATCCTTAGAAAGGTCCACAAGCGTAGATGCTACCAGCACTCCTTTTAGGTTATTGCTTAGGTTAGGGTATTCAATAAGTCCAAATCGAAAACTATTGCTTTCTGCAAGGGAGCCAGGTATTAATGATTCTGACCTTGAGGGAATCGATAAATCTGTTTGGGCTATTATTTGATGAGCGGATTTTACATCACTTTCTGCAGGGGAAAACGGCTGTCTTCTCTCATCGAGTGCAGCTCATTAGTCTTGAAGTCGAGAGTGAAGTCATATTTCTTCAAAAAGTCCAATCCGAGAATGAAGGGGTCCGTGATATTAGCGACGAATGCATATGATGGTAGGTGGCATTCCCAAACACTATTTCCAAGTCCACTTTACCGTCAATCTCGATTTTGTCACCTGTCACAGTCTGGAGACTTACGCGTGGCGATGTCCACAGCAGTTTCAATCCAAATTCACGAGCCACATCTGTCCTAATGATTGTCACATTGGCTCCAGTGTCGACAATCAGTCTGCAGGGGTTCCCATTTACATGTGCGTAAATGAAAAGTCCATCACTGCCACTACTAGAAGAGGAAATCTGCAGAGCTCTGGTGGTGGTGATTTCCTTCCCTCGCGTAGCTTGGCGAGCCGGACAACTCCTTCGCAGGTGTCCTTCACTACCGCATTTCCAGCACTTCTGCTCTTGTTTCTTTTGGGCTGTTATGGTGCTCAGATGTCTTGCCAAGTCACCGAGTTGTCTTTCAAGTTCAGCGAGGTGGGACGACCTGGAATCAGACTCATCAGCTTCCTGAGTCCGGATTAGATGGCGATCCACACGGGTTGCTTCTTGGGCGGCCTCGTATCTCATCGCATACATAACAGCAGAATTCAAGTCTTTGACATCCGCCATCCGTAGAGCTTTCTGGATTTCCGGATCTCGAACCCCGTCGATGTAGTAGCAAGATGAGACAGTCTCTCGATGTCCGCCGCAAGCTCTTGCAGGGTTTCCCCGGTTTTCTGGAAACGGGACTTCAACTGGAGTCGGCTGAAATCTTTCTGGCACTTCTCACCGAAGCGAAGCTCCAACGCAGATGTGAGGGCGGCGAAATCCAGGCGCTGGCCGTCCGGAAGGGTCTGAAGAATGTCCGCTGCGTCACCTCTCAGGGATGCTGCAAGATGGCAGGCCTTGGTAGCGGAGTCCCATCCGTTCGCTTCCGCCACTATCATGAACTGAATTTTGTAAACCTGCCATGAAGTTTTCCCATCAAATGTGCCAAGTTTAATGGACGGTCGAGCAATCGATGTGAGAGCGCCAAACTGTACAGAGCTGCTTTCCGCGGTCGCCAATCTCCTTTCCAGGTCTTTAAAGATGTCTTCTTTAAGTTGATGAAATTTTCTATCTTCTTCTTCCAGTTTATTTTCTACAGCATTGCATCGGCCTTCAACGGTACTTAATTTTTCTTCAAATTTCTCTTCGATTTTATTTTCCACTGCGATGAATCGGCCTTCAACTGCCTCAAACTTTCCTTCAATAGCATCAACTCGATGCTCTATCTCATTAAATTTATTTTCCATCACAGTCTTTACCGAAGTAAGATCGTTTTTGATTTCCTCTTGGTTAGAAACTAGGTCATTTTTCAGCACCGTTAAATCACTTTTCAATTGGTTTTGATTAGCCGCCATATCATTTTTTAATTGTTCTTGATTAGCTGCCATATCATTTTTTAATTGTTCTTGATTAGCTGCCATATCATTTTTTAATTGTTCTTGATTAGCTGTAAAACTTGCAGTCAAGTCACTTTTCACGGCATTAATTGCTTCCAGAAGTTGTTTTAATTGATCATCCATTGCGCGAGTAATCACCATAAAAACAAAGTCTATAAATTCAAAGTCTATGAAAAAATGTCCAAAGTCACACTTACTGCAAGAAAGTCCTGAAGTAGCCCCACGTTGGGCGCCAAATTGTAACGGATTCGGTGCGGCTTCCAACTTTCTTGAAAGGATGACACAGTTCTTGATAAAAACACAGGAAATTTATTTACACTATGTACAGGAAAGATCGTCAACAACTGCTAAATTATTCATCAGCAATTAAGCAATTATCACACAGCACCGTGAACTCAACGTTTACACACGTATTTACTTCTAAATACGAAAACAACACAGCGAAATGCCTCGCAATAAACAGAGCAAATACGCTCTCAGTTCGAAATCTCAATTGAAACTCCCCTCTTTATCCAGCGTAACGGTTTATATACACACCAAAAAGAAATCTCTCAAAAATTCCACACGCTTCTGGAAAATAGTACACCGTTATCAAATTTTATCAATGAACAAAAAAGAAATAGGGGGTTGTATACTTTAGCCATATGTTAAGGGGTTGTATATTCATTACGGGAAACTATTTACAGGTTACGTTACTACAATAATTACTATTTACAGGATTTGTAACAGTAATTTTAATGGAGATTAGATTTATTCGAACTTTATTTTTAACAGCTTGTAACTTTTTTTCCTTTGGAGATAGAAGGTTATTTTTTCGACCAAAGGTAGAGATATTTCTGGAGTAAAAAATGTCGCTTTTTTCAATGGTGTCAAAACAAAAACTGTGAGACGATTCCTTCACTTTTTATTGGTAGATTTAAGTATTGCCAAAATTTCAGCTAAGCCTAAAAATGGTCGAGATAAAAACGCAAATTGCTCCCGTCGTAATGACGTTAAAGCATTGAAACAAATTGCTTAGAACGCGGAAAATTCTACCCTTTTCAACAATATATAATATTAATATGTGCAAGTAATTTTTCACCCCTTTAATAGCCAATAATAGGCAATTTACGTGAAATTTTGGCCTAAATTTGAATAAAAAAAAGAACTATATATCGGATTTTTTTCGAATTATAGCCTATGTTACTCAAGAAAGAAAGCACCTTTCATATAGTGAAATAATTTTTCAAATAGGAGCAGTGGTTCAGGAGATTACCTCGAACAAATAAACACACAAAAATCCACCCTCTCTCTTTATAATATTAGTAAAGATTTGTCGCATTTTCTTTAAAACTACATGAGCGCAGTAATTTAAAACAAGTAATAATTTCTGTGTAACAATGGGAAGGTGGGGGATTTTGATTAAAAAAAAACGAGCTGATGTGTGTATCACATGACTTCCTGTTACTCCAATTTAATGTCATTTCCCCATTACTGGCAATTTTAATGTGATTCAATAGTTTATTCTCTAAATATCACCAACAGTGGTCGAACTAAAACCAGATTTCTTAAAAAAATCGCTAAATTTGTCGCCAAGTTGACGAGAAAACTTGGCGACGAAAAAACTGGCGACATATAGGCAAGTGTCCGCCAAATTATAACACCACTTGAGTACATCGAAATTAACAATGATTTCCCCCAAAAAGGGGCTTTTGCCCCTTTTAGAAAGAACCGAATGCAACTAAAAGGGGAGGTGCACAACTAGACCCCACTAGGAATCTACGTACCAAATTTAACTTTATAGGACATACCATTCTTGAGTTATGCGACATATATAGGCACATCCGCACATACATACGTACATACAGACGTCACGAGAAAACTTGTTGTAATTAACTCGGAAATCGTAAAAATGGATATTTTGCGTGTCCATATGTTCTTGCGTTCCCTATAACGCTGAAACACGCGTTTGTGCTTTTATGCCGTTATTTCTTACTTTATGGGTTATATTGGTTTTTCCAAAACTGTTCCACCACACTCTTACTGAGACACCCTGAACTGAGCTGTAACTTTCAGGATATGATACACATTCAGCTTCAAAAGCGGTTTTAGAAACGCGGCTATGAATTTGCTTGCATGTAAAGCTAATAATACAGTAGACCCTTGTTTCACGGGGTTACGTTCCACGAAAAACGCCGCTTAAATCAGAACCATGTAAGCTAAGACTTAATATTAGCGTTAAAATAGGGGCTAAAGAAACTTCATTCTAGTAATGAATAATTGTATAATAAGTTTAATGTGAACTTATATCGATTTCTATGCACAACATGCATAAATTAGACTTAAATAAATTTAGTGTTCTGTTTATGAAAAGGAGCTGGCTATGATAGTCTTTTGGCAGTCATTCAGAATTTTTCTCTGTAGTTCTTTATAGAGCAATAACGCATCCACGATCACTTGCGTCATTTCCATGATAGAGTCTTTCTTCACTAACAAATCAGAAAGATCATTTCTAATGTCTAGGAATGGTTCAAAATGAACGTTTTCGATTGTGTGTCATTGATGTCGGTATCCTCATAGGTTTTTTTCTCCTTTGTCACTCCTAAGTGAGTTCTGAACTATGTGTGTTTAATAACTTTACTTCTGGAAAGAGCTCTGGAACCAATCGCATAAAATGTCTCCAGTGGCCCAAACTCAATTATTAGCATGCCAAAATGCAGGTTATTACGTGTAACCGGCAATCTTTAGGAATTTGTATTTTGAAAGAGGGGGAAAACTTTATGTTTGCATTTCCGCATCCGCGCAAAACCGAAACTCATCCACGTAAAATAAAATAAAGGTGCCAAATCTTAAACCGTGTAAAATAAACCAGCGTAAAACAAGATAATTTTTATATTAGTTCACAGAAAGAATAGTATCATCTAAAATATTTAGACAATTTATGATAAACCACTGAGTGCTGATCACTTAGTTTCACTTCTATTTAGGGCGCAAAAGGACTCGAATAAATTTTCTGAAGACTGAAAATTTCGCGGAAGTTCAATCTCTCTCCCTTCCCTTTTGCAAAAACTTCAAGTATGCAAACTAAAAACATTGAAAAAAAAAAAAAAAAATTAAAAGTTTTTTTTTTATTAATTTTTTCAGTTTTAGACTGTTGCCAGACCAACATTTTTCGGAAACGACAACCCAAAATTTTCAGATCATAAACACCCCTGCTTCTATTCTCAAAAAAAAAAAAAAAAAAAAAAGGATTACATAAATCCTGACACAGAAGAATTTTTAGGTTGATAAAAATATTTGAAATTAATTGTTTTAGTAACTAAATAATTTAAACTAAACTACTTTGAAATCTGGATTTAGCAGTTTTTATTTCTGTAACTATTTTTACAGCAGAACGTCAGGAAAATGTATAAATTTATCTTCTATACATATAATAAAACAAGATGTTTGTGTGTGTGTGTTCTGTGTTTGTGGCGCGCATCCTGGGAAAACGGTAAGGCCTAGAAAGATGAAATTTGGTACACAGGTGCAGTTTTTGCTGAAAATGTGCACCTCGGGCTTCGATTTTTGATATTTTAATTAGAAAAAAAGTTATTTAATGTTTTATGTTATTTTTAGCACTTTTTAGTACTTTTGACCTCACAGATCCCGAACCAATCGCGCCAGACGGATATTTTTTGTACTATTGTGTAGGAAATTTAATTTTAAATATGATGAATGAAAAAATTTTGAAAATAGAGCAATTTTTGTAAAAACCTTTATTTTACATTTTTTTCTGGGTTTAGTTTTTTTCGAAACCCATCCTGCGACAAGTATTGAACCCTCAATTCTAAAATTTTAGTTTGTAATCGTAAAAACATTCCGCCCCCTTCAGAAGAAAAAAGTTTTGAAAAATACGCAATAGTTTTTTTTTTTTACAATTTTTTTAATGGCAGAACACAACGCGCGCTGTTCGCTTGCCGGCTGAGTTCCGAGTTCACCTCATCACGTGATCCAACTGAAATCGTTTGCCTTCTCTCCCCCCCCCCTTTTTTTTTTGCAAGCGCTACTTTTTGAACACTACGGGGAACATAGAGCTTTTATTTTTGAGGGCTATTTTGATTAAATAAATAAAGTCCGCGATTTTTTGCATGATCTTCGTTTCTGTTACGAATTGGCGGTTAGGTTAGGTAGATACAGAGATAGATAGAGGTTGAGTGAACAAAAAATGTTTTTGTTTTCGAATTAATACTTATATAAATAAAAAAAGATTGTACTGTCAGGAGGTAGGTATGCGCAAATCGTATAGATTGATAGATAGACAAATATAGAGTTCGATATAGCAGATGGACAGCAAGAAAGAGGCATGCCCGTCATTTAAGGAATTTCAACGTTGTGTCAGTGCCCCCCTCCCCACATACACCATGACTTTGAAAAAACAATGCTTTCACATAAAAGTGGAAGTGCTTTTTGTTATTTTTCGACAAAATTTGCATGAAGAGTACGTCGTACCCCCTCCTTTAATAATATTCCAAACGACGGAACTGGAGATAGATCTAGAAAATATTTTATTCAAACTACTAATGATATACATAGATATAGATTGATTGATACCGCCACGAAATTTGTTTAAGCAGCCGCCGAAGGCGGCAACATCGGTGTAAAAAGGCGAATGATAATATTGAGAAAAAAGAGAAAAACATTGATTAATACCGTCGCTAAATTGTCTAAGCAGCCGCCGAAGGCGGTAGCTCTGGCGCAAAAAGGCGGACCAGCTGGTCGCCGCAGGCGGCTAGTTTTAATTAAAATTATTAATTTAATTTTTCATTAATATTATTGATTTGATGTGGAAATTAAAGTTAATGAAATTGTTAGCATCAGGAAACCTTAAGTGGTTACAAATATTATCTACAGTTGCTGTACTTGAAAGTTTTTGACATAAGTTTAGTTTTATTAATTTGTAGCTTTTTAAAATTTTACTAATAATCACCACACCGTTAATAAATTGTATTTAATGGGTATCATATCGTAAATTTTTAGTGAAAGAAATATATCAACGGCTTAGAGCATCAGTAGAATATAGTAAATTCCCGATTATCGGCTATCGGACTATCCACAAGTCTTTTTTGCAATTTCAATTTCTTTCTTTTTTTTAACGGATGATGATTTACCAAATATAGAAAAATGTACTCGTTTTAACTTTGCCAGTGCAAAACCTACTTTTAGACATGCATATTTCTTTCCCTTCCTTTCTTCCCACGATATCAAAATTCCAGTCATCGAAACCAAACTAGTTGGAATCTGATTTGTACACCTGCAGTCCTTCAGCAGATAGACCAATTGTTGAATAAAAATCCCCTTAGCGGTTTTCGCTTAGAATTCCAGGAAAACAATAGGTAGCATTCTGCTTAGGATTGACATCATAACAAATTGGCTAATAATGATTTGGCTGGAGTTGATTAGTAATAGGGGCAAAAAACTACGTTTGGGGAATATTTATAGGCCACCCAACTTAAGCCAGGGTCAAGACGAACAGATGTTTAGTATTATTAGTGACATTTCTAGCAAGGGGTCAGTCATCATAATGGGAGATTTTAATTTTCCAGGAATTGATTGGAATAATTTTTACCATAGTAATAGCAGAGAAGAGGATTTTTTGAAAGTAATTGGTGACTGTTTCTAAGATCAAATTGTAACTCAGGGTACTCGACAGGACGCGATTTTAGATCTAGTTTTCTGCGACATGGAAGGCTCTGTTCAGGGGTTATGTGTAGGGGAACACATTGGAGATAGTGACCACAACAGTATTAGGTTTGGGATTAAATTTGAGATGCACAAAGTAGAGAATTTTAGGTTTGTGCCCAATTTCAGAAATACTGACTTTGTGGCACTTCGGCAGAGTTTGAAAGCAGTTTTTTCTTCTGCATTGGACAATAGCGATGTGAATCTTCAGTGGGCAGAGTTTAAGGAAAATCTAGCGAATACGGTTAGGGATCATGTTCCTTTTAGGAGAAAGGGTGTCAACACTAAAATTTGGCCAATGTGGTTCTCCAGGGAAACTAAAGACGCTCTAAATTACAAGCAAGCTGCTTTTTATAGGTTTAGAGAAACAGGTCACAGTGCAGATAGGCTCCAATATTGTAAGGCAAGGCGTAAATTTAAGTATTTGGTACGGATTCAGAAAAGAGAGTTGGAGCAAAGACTGGCAGATAACATAAACAGGAATCCCAAGAGGTTTTTTGCATACGACGCTAATTTGGGGAAAGTTCGAAATAGTCATATTGGGCCACTGGTTGATGAGCACGGAATTTTAATTCAGGACGATAGTGATATTGCTAATGTTCTTAATAACTTTTTTTCGAGTGTTTTTAACGATAACTGTATCTCAACAGTTGACACCAACAAGACACAAGCTATAGTACAGCTTGAGGACTTTGTATTTTCCAGGGATGACGTTTTACTTCATTTGAAAAAAATTAAAGAGACTAAGGCTCCGGGGCCAGATAATATTTATCCGAAAATTTTAGTTGAATGTGCAGAGGAATTAGCAGATGTAATCGCAAACATTTTCAATGCTTCTTATAATTCGGGGACAGTGCCAGAGGACTGGAAGCTGGCTAACATTACACCGCTCTTCAAGAAAGGGTCTAAAGGGAGTGCGGGAAATTATAGACCTGTGAGTCTAACTTCGGTGGTTTGCAAAATTTTTGAAACATTGATGAAAATTAAGATAGTAAATTTTCTAGAGACTAATAATCTATTGACTAGTTTTCAGTACGGTTTCAGGAAAGGTAAATCTTGTGCAACTAATTTATTACATTTCTATGACAAAGTTACCATGGCTTTGGACAATAAGAAGCCTGTAGATGTTGTTTACATTGATTTTCAAAAAGCTTTCGATAAGGTACCGCATGTTGCTCTACTTAGCAAATTAGCTGATATAGGAATACGAGGGAAAACTTTCATTTGGGTAAAAAATTGGCTGACCGGAAGGAAACAAAGAGTAGTTGTAAGGGGAAATTATTCTAATTGGAGTGAGGTCTTAAGCGGGGTTCCTCAAGGATCAGTGTTAGGGCCTGTTTTGTTCATTGTCTTTATGAACGATATTCACAAAAATATTTCTGGGAACATGAATTGTTTTGCTGATGATGTCAAAGTTATGGGGACTGTAGAAAATGAAGAACAAGCAAATCAGCTGCAAGAGGATCTAGATCATATTACGGAGTGGGCTGATAAATGGGGTATGGCTGTTAATGTTGGGAAATGTCAAGTGCTACATTTAGGGCATGGAAATAAGTGTACAAGTTATTATTTGCAAGGTTCAGTCATTAGTCAGGCAGACAAAGTTACTGTTCTGGGGGTCCTAATAAGTCAGGATTTAAAGTTTAGCCAACAGTGCAGCATTGCTAGCAACAAAGCCAATAAGATGCTTGGGTTTATCAATAGATCTATTTCAAATAAATCTAAAGAAGTTCTTCTGCCCTTATATAGAAGTTTGGTAAGACCCCATTTGGAGTATGCTGTTCAGTTTTGGTCTCCTTATCTTAAGAAAGACATTAATGTATTGGAAAGGGTTCAAAGGCGGGCTACAAGGCTAATAAGTGGACTTTCCCACTTAGATTATGATTCCAGGCTTAGAAGGCTAAAAATGTACAGTCTTGAGCAAAGAAGAGACCGAGGGGACATGATTCAGCTGTTTAAATTTATTAAAACGAAAGATGTTACAGGGTTAAAGTTTAGCACTGAAAACAGGACAAGGGGTCATTGTTTTAAGCTATTTAAATCTCAGGCTAACATGGATATTAGGAAAAATTATTATTTTAGCAGGGTAGTGGAACCTTGGAACAGCTTACCGGAAGAGGTGGTAATGAGCAAAGGAGTAGACAGTTTTAAGAGGGCCACTGATCTTCACTGGGGATTGTAAATTGACTAGGACCAGTCTAGCTGGGCCCAGAGCCTGTTGCTGGTCGTCACTTTTGTATTTGTATTTGTAAATCTCTTATTTTTTCAAAATTTTTATCCATCGACTGGGAAGGGCTTTGAGGGAAAAGTCATGACGTCCATCAAAAGTGCAGTGCTACCAATTTTCGCCTAAAATAGGATCAAACTTATGTGCGTGTTATTTTTTCTTTTACAAACCTGTTTTTGTGCGGTATATGAAAATTTCAATCAGACTGGGACTCAATTGATGAAATTATTTACAAAGCAATTAAGAGGTAATATCTTCAAGTGACGACAGGGGCACCTCGTCACCTCCCAAAAATTTCCTTATTTGGGAAATATTGTCCGACTATCCTTTAAAATTATCATCACTTGGTTTATTTTTTCCTAGTTATTTCGTAAGTTTTTGGGTTACTTTCTATGTGAGACTTTTTTATGGGGTCCCCATACTAAGCAGTAACAAAAAAATTAAACTGTGTTGAGAAAACAACTTTTTATAGCTACTCGTGAAGTTTTGAACAATTTTTTTAAATGCAATTTTTTTTATGCGGTCCCTATTCATCGCATGAAAACAGGTTTGGGTGTATAGTTTTCAATGTTATTGTTTTTAGCTATACTTTAAATGTATGTGTGAGTGTTAGTTATATTTTTTAGCTATTGAATACATTAGCATGTATAGTTTTTTAACTACAGTGATCACTCGCTTATACGCGACCTCTGTTATAAGCGTTTTTAACTTATGCACGTTTTTTTCACGGGCCCAGCCAGCGATATAGGAAAACAATGTTAACTCTTGTTCATTTATACGCGAAACCTAAAATAAACCTTTTACTTATGCGCGATAAATTTTTTTTAAGTTTTGGTTAAATCGCCTATTCACGCTTTACTTATCGGAAGATTTATACCCTACTTGATGTCTCTTGGAATGCTTTCACACACCTTTATTCCAATGTTCAAAATGTTTCCAAGAACGCTTTTTTGCGCAAGTGTGCGATTGGGGGTGCAGTTAGTCTTGGTGACTGACATCGAAAGAGGAGAATGGGTTACATGCGAAAAGGTTGACCTTCCTAAAAGTCGTGGTGAAGCGGAAAGCATTGACATAGCCTATCGAGGATCTTTTGTATCCTCACAGACTATGACACTGATCACGCGACAGTTTTTAGGTTTTGTGGAATTCGCTTACATACTACAGTGTATAAAAAATGACAAAACGTGCAACTTCAAATTTCACATTTTTATTCAATTACAATGCATAAATGGAAATTAGTGCGTATTTATTCATTAGTATCAGTAGTGTACTATTAGTATTACTATAACTGTTGATAACTTACTGTATTTAAGCTTATTTTGGGGGTTTTTCACTTATGCGCGAAAATTTCGTTGCCCCTTTGGTCGCGTATAAGTGAGAGGTCACTGTATTTGTTTTTACCGCTGTTACCGTACCACCCTATTAAGCGGATAATCAGGAGTTTGCAAACGTCTTAATGTTATTCTGAGGCATAGATACAATTTAATACAATCCCATGAAAAAATTTAATTGCTGTGCATTATACATTTAACAGTAGACTTAACTTACACTTCATATACCTTCCTTCTTACTAATTATTTTATATGTGGAAAGTACAACGAACGCCTGTCAGTTAAACTTGACACCCTTTTTCTGAATCTGCCCTTGACAGGTTATCCTCCCTTATGTTTCAGTTTTAATTCACTTTTGTGGTATTTCACCATGTTCAGGTAAATGAGAGGTCACTGAGACACTAAGTTTACTTTATCATAGTACTAGCAGTACCCACACAGCGATGGCCATGCTAAAATTTAATGGAAGTCCGTTGAATAAAAAAATTGATGCCCCCTCCGTCCTCCCCCTCTGATCCCAAATGATCGTTTTTCTTTGTATAAAATGCGTACACACCTTTTCAAAAAAAAAAAACTATTTAAGTTTCTTTAGAATTTAAAACTTTTTGTCAAATCATTAAATTAGATTTACAGTTGCTTTAAAACTCTATTTAGCGAGTGAAGCGGTTTTTACTGCAATTTAAAATATTTCGCCAAATAAACGAAAAAATACATCAAATAACATCTTTCAAATGTAAAAATAATTCTGCAGCTCTATAGTTTATCACCAAACTTGCCCAGCAACCACGTTATCATAATCCATCCATTTAACGAAAAAAAAACATCCCGTGGAACATTCAAAATTCATCGTCAGAAAAAAAGAAAATGTCGTACATTTCACTCGGATAAAAACGAATCAAAAGTTTCTTTTCTTTCAAAACAAATCACCAAAACAATGAATTACATTAATGGTTACCTTAAAACAATAATCCTAGACTGAACTGCTCAGCACCTAACGTGCCAAGCGCCCACGCTACCAGAACACAGCCCTTTTGCGAATGAAGCGGATGTTTATTCTTTGGCAATAATAAATGTTTCGCCAAACAAACAAAAAAGTATAAAATCACATTAACAGTAGCTTTCAAATCTTAATATATTAAGAGCTGCGTTGCCCAGTCTACCTTGAGAACAAAAATTGTGTCAAGTGACATATATTCAACAACTAATTAAAAGAATAACTTAATAACTTAAATAAAAGAAAAAAAAACACCATGCAAAATTACCCTTCCAAACAATGACGACAGATACTAAAATACTTTAAAGAAATTAAAATGCGAAAGATGGATTTTAAAAGCGTAACCATGAAAACACGAAATAAAATAAGTTTAAGAAATCAGATGCAAAATAAGGAAATAAACAATGGATTCAAAAAGCGTAACCATGGAAACGCGAAAATAAAATGGTTGATAACCCGAATCAAAATGACATATTTCGAAATTGATTTAAAAACGCTTGTAACTTTTTTCCTTTGAAGATAGAAGCTAATTTTTTCGACCATGGGTCAAGAGAGATCTGGAGTAAAAAATGCCGCTTTTTCCAATGCTGTCAAAAAGAAAACTATGGAACAATTCTTTCACTTTTTATTGACAGATTAAATGAAGAAAGTAGTGCCTAAATTTCAGATAAGTCTAAAAAAGTTCGAGCTAAAAACGCAAATTACTCTAGACATAATTAAGTTAGAGCATTGAAATAAATTGTTTAGAACGCAGAAAATTCTATCCTTTTTAACGATATATATTAATATGTGCAAGTAATTTTTCACCCCTTTAATAGCCAATAATAGGCAATTTCCGTGAAATTTGGGCCTAAATTTAAATAAAAAGAACTATTTATCGGATTTTTTCGAATTATAGCCTATGTTACTCTGTAAGAAAGCACCTTTCATATAGTGAAAGAATTTTTCAAATAGGTGCAGTAGTTCCGGTGATTACCTCGAACATATAAACAAGCAAAAATCCACCCTCTCTCTTTATAATACTAGTAAAGATAATGATGAAAAAATAAACACAGGAAACGAAAAATTTACGAAGGCTAGCAAACAATTTATTATACAAATGACCTATTTTATGTACAAATATATTAATGAGGTTTATTCACAAATGAGATGAATAATAATTTGTTTCAGAAAAAAAAGTTCTTGCACAACGCATTCAAGACATTTTTTAACAGATGAAGAAGAAATTTAGTACCTCCTAATATTTTTTACAGGTCTAGTCCTAACAGGAATTTGAATGATTTATACATTTGTTGCTGCTTTACATCCCCCCCCCACACAATATGTACATGTTTGCAGGCACATGTCACACAGAAAAATAAAACAATGTAAAACGAAAACTGAACAAAGATTTCAAGATTTAAAAGGTCTTATCCTCTTTAACACATCATACACAATTTGTACTTAAAAAAAAAAACAAACTTATATAACATTTTGACACTTTAAGTAAAATACATATTTAAGTTGGTCACCATAACATAAACTTAAGAACAAAGCTCTGCAATATCACACTATTCTTTTTGTTTAGATTTGTGACTTTTTTTCTTTTTATGCTTTTTGTGTTTCTTATGCTTTCTGTGCTTCGACTTTTTATGCTTTTGTTTGTGTTCTGGATCAGAATTTTTACTTTTAGAACCTTTTTGTTCATCTGACTCTGAAGAATCACTTTCACTCTGAGCAGAAGAGCTACCACTACTTACAATGTTCGACTTTTCTTTCACAACTGACTCTGGAATGTTTGATAATTTTTCAATTTTGGAACGTTTCTTCTCAACTCCAGGAGAAGTACTTCTTCTTTTACGTCTTTCTTTTGCTTCAGAACCTCTTTCGTCCACATCACTATATTCATCGTAATCAGGTTCAAATTTTAAATCATCATGAAAATCTCTTTTCGGAGGCTTGATACGATCCGATAAAGAGTCATGTTTATCAGGTGCTCTAATAGGAGAATGCTTTCTGCGTTGAGGTACGTTACCTTGAAGATTTTGACCTTTTTCCCTGGACCGACTTTCATGTATGTCAACATGCTGCTTTTCACTAGGTTTTCTTTTGTATGATGAATGGCTTTCAGATGACTCTAAGCTTCTTGATCGAGATTTTCTATAACTGACAATCTTATGTACTCTTTCAAACGATCGATATCCATCTCTTTCATTAGGTCTCTTACTTTTGGGCTGCGAAGCATGATCAGTGATTACTTTTCTTCGATCAGATCTACTCACATCGCGAGCATTGTAATCGCCACTTCTTGGATGACGATCATATTCCATACTCCTGTACTTACGATCATCCTTAGGGTTTAAGTTTTCATCTCGTCGGGTGTCCCACTCGGTTTTCCTACTAACTTCTCTTCCTTCACGAGAAGATGTTCTTTTGAACGACATTGGCTCTCTCAGTGGGCTATATCTTCTTTCACGTCTATCACTACTATGATCTCTGAATTCCCTACTCCTATCTTCAATCTTACTAGCATGCAAAGTTATTGTCCGGTGCAAATGTTGCTCATCATGCTGCCTACTACTTGCATTTGATCTGTCAGATTTTAAATGTCTAGATTGGTGTTTAACACTAACACTTTTTAAAATATCTTCTTTTTTAGAACGAACAGATCGCCTATCTTTGGAAGTTAATATAGTCACTTGTAAGTTTGGAGAAGTTAACTTTTCTGAATTTACGACACTTTTAAGCTCTGGGACTTCTTTATGCTTTGGAATGCCTGCTTCAGGACTTGATGTGATGCTTGACCCCCTTGATTCATTTTTCTCTTTGGTCTCTATTCTCGGTTTGAAAGGTTTTGATAACAAAGCTAATTCAGCTCTATGAATAATATCAGAAGAAATAGAGCCTTTATCATCCTTTGGAACAACAACAGCACTCCTTCTTTGTGGCTTAGCAACAAAGTCATCATCGATTTCTTCTCTTTCCCATTTTGACAAAGCAGGTACATCAACATGTAAAACATTTTCATCTTCAACACTCTCTACGACCTCTTCCTCACTAATGACAGCTTCTTCAGTTTTTTCAACCTCAGCTGCAGAACTATTGACAGATAGATTATTATCAACATTTTCAGTTGAGTCAGCTTCAGGTACAGCATCTGAACCAAAAATTCCAGCTTCGCTTTCTATTTCTTCAGCAAAAAGATTAAGGGTATCAGCTGACTGCTCTTGGGTTTCTTTCTTAACAGTTGTATCATCAACTTTTTCAATTTCATTTTCTAATTTAACATTGTCTGATTCTGTTTTGCTTTCTATTTCCTTAGCAGCATCACCATCTTCTTTAACTTCTATAACAGGCTTTAGCTTAATTTTTTTCTTCTTGACTTTAACTTTGGCTGGCACCTCAGAATCTGTGCTAGTTAGGCCTTCTAATTTTTCTTTTTTATTTGACTTTTTCTTTTTAGGAATTTGTTCATTGCCAGCTTTATGTTTCTTATGCTTATGCTTCTTTTCTTTTGATTTTTCTGGATTTTTTGACACTTTTAACGAATCAGATGAAGGTTTGCTTTCAATGACTTTATCTGACACAACTTCAACTTTTATCAAGTTCCTTGAAGGTTCGGTAGGTTTTTCAGCTCCAATAACTACAGGTATTTTGTTTTCAGATTTCTCTACTTTTTTAACTTCTTTATTTTTATGATGATGGTGATGTTTTTTATGCTTCACAACTTTTTCGTCTTTCTTTTTTACCTGAGACTCTTCAGTACTTTCTTTGACATGAACAACTCTTACAACACTTTCTGCTATTTTTGGCAACTCTTTGATCTCTTTCCGTTGCTGATCTCTATCTTCTCTAAAACGAGGACGATACTGTCTTGATCTATCCCCAACCCAACCAGGAATTCTATGAGGAATTTCTTCTTCTGTTTGTCTTTGTTGTCTTTCATAGTCTTGCCTTTTATCATATCTTATTATTCTTTGCTCTCGCTGATCTCTCTCAAATCTTTGGGGATATTTTGGTTGATACATATCATACATTGGATAAGAATCATTATATGGCAATGGGTACTTAGGTCCACGTTCCATACCATAGTGATTAGCTGGCCTAGTATGAACAGATGGTGCAGGTATGTGTAATGGATGTACATGGTGAGGAGGGAATGCTGAAGGTCGTATAACAGGAAGAGGCAAAACGGGAGGTGGTCCATATTGTGATTGATATGATGACCCATACTGTGGTGGTCCATATCCATGCTTATTTGCATACGATGATATTCCTTTGTGAGATGCTGATCTATAATCTTTAGGAGAAAATGAACGTGATCGTGTTCTTCCTCTAGGAGACCGTATTCGATCTCTAGAAGTATTCCTTCTGCGCAGTCTAGATTCAGCTCGTGATCTTGAACGAGATCGCGAAGATTCTGTTCTTGTACGGGAACGTGATCTAGAATAAGATCGAGGTTTAGACCAAGACCTAGATCTTGAGTGAGAATATGAACGGGAGCGGGATCGGCTCGAGAATGGGGTTCGAGAACGTGACCGTGATGTCCTAGTTGTACTTCGAGATGCAGATCGAGACCACGATTTAGATGAATAGGAACGTGATCTTGAAGAAGAACGAGATCTTTCATGAATTGTGCTCCTACTTCTGCTGCGGGAACCTCTATCCCTCGAGTATTCTCGATCCCTTTTCTCAAGTTCTCTTTGAAAAGCTTCTATTTTATCATCAATACTCCTAAAAAGAAACATAAAATGAGTTTAATATCATACATACGAATACATATCCCACATCACAGGTGTACTCCTATATACAAAAACATTTGGGGGAGGGGTTGGTAGCTGAGAGGTAGTATGTGACTATGTGCATATGAAGAAAACTGCACATCTAAACCGTTTATGTGAAAATAAATGTTAAACCTAATTCACTAAATTAAACACTATGCACTAAAAATTGGGAAGCTCCAATTTCTAACATATTTTGCTTCTTGAACAATCAGTACAAATGCATAACGTGGGTTTTGAAGGTGAATAATGACAGGTGGCAATGTGTTATGAGCCCCACAATGGTTTCTTTCATCAACTGATTTCATTATATTACAGAATAAACTACTAATTATTTTTGAAAATTTTTGAAATTGCCTATTTTGAGAAATTTAAATTTTATTTCAAATAAATTTTACTTAGACCTTCATATCATAGTGAAAAATCTTTGAAAATAATATTGAAGGGCTTATATTTCAGCACAAATTAGAATATATTCCAGGTGTTTTGACTTTCAAAACTGGCAGGCATATTTAAGGAAAAAAAAAAGAAGTTAATGCACTGTCTGTCATGTCCCTAACAAAATCTATCAAAACATAAAAAGGAGAGGTCAAATTATTGTATTGATTTAACATGGAACGAACCACTTATGTAAAGAATAAATACCTTTGTGCTGAAAAATTAAAAAGTCAGTAATCCAACGTTATTAAGCACAAAACTTGCAAATGATTGCAGACACGTGTTTCGGTGTTACAAGGAACACCTTTTTCAATGCAAAGAAGTGTGAGCTTTCGGATGAAAAGTCATCCGAGAAAAGCAACACGGTGGAACGGGAGATAGTATAAATATCAAAAAATAGAAATTAAACAAAACAAAAAAGATAAAATGATACATGGAGACAAAATTTATTATATAATTTCATCAGGAAAAAAACCGTTAAGTAATAAATTTTAAAAGAAAACCCATAAACAATGCAAAAAGTCCAAAAATGAAACCACTCTGAATAAATTTGCAATAAATTTACCAGCGGGAAAAACTATGTATGGAAGCAATGTATCAAATGGAGAAATGCAGAAAAAACAGAGTGAAGGATAAACATATTGGAATTAGTTAATCACAAAACGAAATAAGAAAGCAAAAAATGAAAAAATAAAAGTAAGAAATGTACGACGTTTACATAAAAATAATAGAAAATCTAAACCAATTTTAACAAAGGAGTCCACACAGAGGAAAAATAGGGAATTGCAGTAAGATCGTTAACTAAATTAGAACGGTTCCTCAGGATGTGGAAAGATTCCCAAAAACCAAGATGCAACGAATTGGGGCATTTTTGGATAATTTGATAAGAGTTAAAATCAAAAGAGTGATTTAATTCCCAACAGTGTTGAGCAATACTGGATTTATTCAGCTGTTGTTTTCTCACATAGCTTTGATGTTCTTTTAACCGAAATTTCAAAGAACGGCGGGTCTGTCCGATGTATCCGAGTCCGCAATTGCAAACAATTTTATAGATCCCACAGCAATTAAGAGGGTAAAATTGCTGTTTTAACTCTTATCAAATTATCCAAAAATGCCCCAATTCGTTGGATCTTGATTTTTGGGAATCTTTCCACATCCTGAGGAACCGTTCTAATTTAGTTAATGATCTTACTGCAATTCCCTATTTTTCCTCTGTGTGGACTCCTTTGTTAAAATTGGTTTAGATTTTCTATTATTTTTATGTAAACGTCGTACATTTCTTACTTTTATTTTTTCATTTTTTGCTTTCTTATTTCGTTTTGTGATTAACTAATTCCAATATGTTTATCCTTCACTCTGTTTTTTCTGCATTTCTCCATTTGATACATTGCTTCCATACATAGTTTTTCCCGCTGGTAAATTTATTGCAAATTTATTCAGAGTGGTTTCATTTTTGGACTTTTTGCATTGTTTATGGGTTTTCTTTTAAAATTTATTACTTAACGGTTTTTTTCCTGATGGAATTATATAATAAATTCTGTCTCCATGTGTCATTTTATCTTTTTTGTTTTGTTTAATTTCTATTTTTTGATATTTATACTATCTCCCGTTCCACCGTGTTGCTTTTCTCGGATGACTTTTCATCCAAAAGCTCACACTTCTTTGCATTGAAAAAGGTGTTCCTTGTAACACCGAAACACGTGTCTGCAATCATTTGCAAGTTTTGTGCTTAATAACGTTGGATTACTGACTTTTTAATGAACCACTAATGTATTTTAAAGTTGAAAATTAATTTGTTATAAAAATGCAATAGTACATAAACTTAACTTTTTATAATGTACTAGCATTCCCGTACCCGGCATCGCTCTGGTAATGGAATTAGCAGGGTTTAACAGTGCTTGGTGCACCTAGTTTCGAAAATCCCCTATAATAATTACTTATAACCTATAATTTTTTCTAATTTTGGAGGATCCCGGGGTCCCTGGACTCCTTATATATATGCCCTTGTCCTTAACCGATCTTTAACTTTTATTAACGATCCTTTTAAAGTATTGATTATCTTTGCAAACACAGGCTATCCACATTTTATTGATATACCTATGTTTAAGCAAGAACTTCTTTGTATACAACATTTTTAGTTTTTTTTTTTGGTGCTAAAATTATTAAGCTGCTTGATGAACTGACTTTGTAGCAAGCTACATAAAATTGGCCGTGTAAAAAAAAAAGGTCTTCTCTTGATGTCTGTCCTTGTGACTTATTAATGGTTATTGCAAAGCAAACTTTAACAGGAAACTGCACTCTTCTAAATTCGAAAGGATAGTCCGCCTGTGATGATGTTCTTAAAAACTTCGTTTCTAGCTTTGAAAAAATGAAAGCAATAGACAGAAACATTATAATTTTACTTGAGAAAAGCCTCGAAGAATCACGTGAGAAACAAAAACAATATCAAATTTATAGTTCGCTATCGACCAAAAGTTGAGATGAAGTACTGAATAATGATTTGAATGGAGGAAAGCCTTCGAAAATAAGGGATTTGAATTTCAATGACAGGTTTTTAATTTCGCAGAAATTAAGGGGTTTTAGTTAATTTCTCCCGAACTAATTGAGATTTCGAAAAATCCTTTCTTAGTGGTTACTTTCGTAATCATGCGGACATGTCTGCCAAATTTCAACTCTGAAGCTTCAGCGGTTTCGGCTGTGCGTTGATATATATATATATATATGTTATCTCAGGACATTGATTTTTATATATTAAGATTATCTGTTCATTAGTTGAAATGTTATGCATAACTTTTTAGCTAAGGTACTAATGAGTTAACTTAATTCCGAACTAATTTCCAAAATACATACGTACAAGATTTAATTGACAAAATGTAAAAATGATCTGGTTAATCGAATAGTGCGGGCCAGACATAAGTTCTAGTTCTGCAGCAGCAGACCAAAGACAGGTTGAAATTGAGAGTGAGTCTGCCGTTGCCAGGATAATCAACGCTGTTATATAATTCTTGAGATTCACAAGCATTGCCATATGCAGGCTGCACATTTGCATGTTCCATGCTGGCGCAAACGTTTGTACTTTCTGAAAATAAATGCAAAAAGTAGCTTTTATGTAACTTACCTTCCATCTTCTTTCTTAACATCTTTGAGAGGATCATCTTTTTTATAAGTATGATTATGACTAGGGAATGTAACAGCAGGATCACTTGCAACAGGAGGCAACAAAGGACCAACACCTGGGGGAGGAGGTTGAGCAGCTATCTGACACGTTTCAATTGGAGAGGCACCTACATTGATATTTTAATTATTATATGTCTTTTAAATAAATATTGAATAAAGATTTCATTTTTTTAAAAAAGACAGCTAAGAATCTTAGGAAAATTTTATAGTTTCTGTAGGCACCAAGAATAATTTAGAAAATTAAATTGATTGTAAATATAACGAACATTAAAATCTATCACAATTATTTTTATGCTAGGTTATGCATTGAAGTAGACTTGTGACAGGTAACTCTTTTTGCTAACTTATTGTTAACCTTTTTTTTATTGAACTACTATTTTTAAAATTCATGTCACCATTCAGATTTTTTTCTAATCCCAAGAGCATTATATTAGAACTAAACAATATAGCATTACAGTGGCATTAAAAAAAACCACATAATTAAGAGAAATCTCAACTATATAAATGAAAGACAAACCATAAAAAAACAAACAAAATAAATGGCATGAACAAAGGTACATAAAATAAACTTTCATTTTAGCAGTTTTATTTGAAAATAATAGCAATAATTTTCGCAATGTATGTGCAAAGAAATTAATAACATGAAACCTACAAAATTCTTAATTCTGATATCAGTTGGTTTAAAGCTATGCATTTTTGAGAAAGTAAACTGTAGTTTGAATTTTGAAACATATGCCAATAATAAAACTTCATATAATTTTCACAAATCATAATCATACGAAATCTTTAAATGTTTTTCCGAAGCAAAATTCCTTATTCAAGATGACAAATAAACCTGTTAAGTTTCTAGGTTATTGGTGAAAAGCAAATGCAGAAAATTTCTATTTGGCAAAGAAGTTTTTTTCAGCTCCTGCAAGCAGTGTATAAGGGAAGCAGGAAATATCTTATATCTTTAAACGAGCAATTCTTGTGGGTAGGTATATATATTTATATTTCGTGTCTCGAAAACGGCTCTAACGATTTGGATGAAATTTTGGATTTAATTGTAGTTTTTCATTCTAAGTTCATCTACATCAGCATTTTTTTTTTTTTTTGTAAAAATGCAATTTTTTACAAAAAAGTTTTTTAATATAAAGTCTAATTGAGTTCAGCCCTGAAAAAAAAATTCTGAATCGACACATAAGGCAGATGATTTGCAACCATAAGAATGAAAATTTGTCCCTTCTCGCTTTAAAATTTTAAACTTGCTTAGGGTTGCCAAGTTTGGCTGATATTAGCCACTTTGGTTAATTTCAATCACACTTGGCTAAAAATAAATTCAAAAGCATTATGTAACTCGATGTAAAGCCTTTTTTTTGAGCAAAACTATTGCTTGACCATCTTATTTTATTTATTTATCTTCTTTTTAACATTTCAAATAACTTTATATGTTTTTTAAATCACACATCTAAATTTTATTTCGAAAAAACAAATGTCTTGAGACTGTTTATAGTTTGTTAAGAGTGTTGTTGTTATAATTTGTTGGTGTGGTTTGTGGATCATCAGTTTTAATGGATAGTATGCTGCATGTAGCATTTTCTGACGTAAAGTGACCAACTAGACTAAAAGTACTTATTCCAAGTGGAAACCTCGATTGGAATAAAATCGTGAATCGCAACATAGTATGGAAGGAAGTATTGGGTTAAAACCGATTTCACTATAATAAAATTGGCTCCAAGTTCAAAACCTTTTAATTAATGGCAGGAAAATTGTATAGTGGAAACAAAAAGGTAACAGATAGTTTAAAGCAAAATGCTGATTTAATTGCATTTAGAATCTTTGTTTGGTATTTTAGTGTTATAAGATGGTAGCAGCGCATTTTCAATCCCAGCAATTTTTTCATATTTATTGTAAAAAATGTTTGGTTTAGAAACTACTTTTTTAGCAATACCACGCATTAAATAACAATGGGAAACCAGCTCAGAGCTTCCCTATGTGGATGACTGTGGGGCAGAGGAAGCCAATATTCAGTAGTAGACTTCTTATAGCTGAAATGATTATAATGCTGATGAAGTGATTACATGTACATCTCTTGTTTTTCAGAAGCATATCCAACGACTGGCGATAACTTTAATATTTCGTTAACGTGATGTTTTTCAAGTATATTTGAAAGGATCGAACCTTCGAAAAACACGAGTTGACAAAAAAAAAACCTTTTAAAGCCGAGCGAGGCTCGGTCATCCAGGTATACAAGACTATAAATGGAACAGAATTCTACCAGAAAATTGCATGGTCTACCTCAAAAATAAAAGTTATGTCCAGTCATGAATGTTCAACAATATGGCCCATATAAATGAAAAGAAAAAAAATTGGATCATTGAAAATTGGACCATAAGTCCCTAAAAATTTTCATTCAAACAAGGAAACTTCGTAAATAAAGTAAACACTCCCCTAAAAAATCTTGTCAGATTGTGTCCGGCGCTGCATGAGTTATCTTGATTGTTGCATCAATATTTGCCAAGAAAAAGAACTGAGGGTCTGTAAGCTATAAGGAATTTTTTTTCTTTTGAATAAATAAGTAAAAGGCTAACAGTGTCATTAGAATGAAGGCAGCTCCCAAGAAAGCATCAATAGTTCTCAAAACTCCTCCATGAGAAAAAGAAAAACATTCCCTACACCAATAGGATGAAGACAAACATTTGAAAATCTATGTTAGAATAAGGGGTCAAATAACGCAACAGTCACTATAAAAGAATCTATCTCAATATGGGAAAGAGTTCCAAAAACTCCATTCATATTGCGAAAAAAATTTCAAAATAACATCTGCATTCTCTCTTCCCAATAAGAATTAGAATACTAGTTTCACAAAAATTATCTTTTGAATACTTCAATATTCTCAAAAAGTTCCTGTTAAAATAATGAATTCAGTCCCTCAAAATACACATCAGCATCAACCATTCTGAATTAAAGTTAATGCTAAATCTAAAAGTCCTGATTAGATTAAAGTTAATAGTACTACTCAAAGACTTGATTATACATTCTTTCAGCATGGCAGTAAAAAAAAGATTGCAAAAAATAATCGAAAATAATTGTTTAAAAGTCCAGAATACAGTGGCTACTAGAGGTGGGCAATGTCGTTCTTTTTACCTGACTGCGCGTGCGCGACGCAAAGGAGGGTAATGTGCTTATCAGTCTATGTATGTATGTCCGTTTCTATGTGGCATTCTACAGGCTAAATTCCTTGGCCAATTTTGGTAATTCTTCCGTCCATCGATTTGTCTAAAACTTGGGAGTGTCACTAAACACATGACAGTAATCAAAATTCTCCATATCAACAACCAGTTGCCATTTTGTTAGTTCGGGATTGGGTCGCACGCAGTCGCTGTGTCGCTCACTACCTGCGTGCGACACAGTGAGGCAAATGCAGGTAGCTTTCACTGCTTGAAGTTTTTGTTTACTAGCTTCTAATAATTGGGGCCTCAGTGGTGGAGTGGTCTAAGCGATTGCTTTTCACACTTGAGGTGGTGGGTTGGACTTCCAACCTCGCTCCGGATATACTTTCCCCTCATTTGTTTTTGTCGTGATTCAGGAGACTGAGTTTCGCTGCGTGTACTTTCGCAACAGCCTTTTTCAGTTTTGCGAGAAAGATTTGTCTGACGATGTTTGCTAGCTTGCGTCATAATGAGTTATACAGGCTGTTTATATAGCTGTGCTGTGGTTGACTTAGTTCTCTCACTTTTGCTAAAGGTCAAGCACATGTAGCTTTCAGCCGAGTTAAGTCCCTAGAGGGACTAATTATCTGTAGTTTAAACCACCGCAAGTTACTTATTAAACCTCACGATACAAACTCTCTCAATGAAATGACAAGATTGCGAGTCTTATAATCATAATGACTAAGTCGAAAATTAACTAAAAAGTGTAAAACAAAAATAATTATTAAATAAAAACAAAAAACCCGACTGCGTAAAAACCAAAAAAACTAAAAAGATAAATGTATAAACCCAGTAGTTTAGAATGCTATTAAGTACTACTGAATAACTGCACCATTGATATAGTTTTATATTCGTACACAGATAAGACATATCATAAATTCAAAAACAGAATAGAAGGATCAACGGGCCCATTCCTTTTTGAATCAAGGAACCCCGTAAAATTTGAATGGGCCCCGACTGTTGATCCTTCTATTCTGTTTTTGAATTTATGATATGTCTTATCTGTGTACGAATATAAAACTATATCAATGGTGCAGTTATTCAGTAGTACTTAATAGCATTCTAAAGTACTGGGCTTATACATTTTTCTTTTTAGTTTTTTTGGTTTTTACGCAGTCGGGTTTTTTGTTTTTATTTAATAATTATTTTTTTAATGATCCGATCATCAGAGGATCTTTCATTCTTTTGATCCGTTCATTTAGCTTGTTCATTTGAACACTACGTTCCTTTAAAAAAGTTGCAGGTGATCTCTTTGCACGACGTACTTACATACATTAGGAATGTTTCTTTAGGTCAGTAATACTCTTTGCAGGAAAAATAACTAAAATATTCTAAAAGTAAGAAAATAAGCCCATGAAAAATGAATAAAAAAACTCTGTCCAGGTGTAGATGTACAAAGCAGTTATATTTCATTTTGTAAGATATTTCTCAGGTGCCGAATGGTAAGATATGTTTTCCATTCCAAAAACTGCAGGTTCCATTTGAACATGTCAAAAATTTAAGCTATTGCATTTTTCCAGCTACAGCACAGTATATATAATTATAGTACAGTTGTGGTCAGAATTAATTATAAGTACACACAAAAAATTGCACAGTAAAAAATATTTCTAAAATAATTCACTGAAATTTATACACAAAATGCATTTTTATACTGGAAATCCTTGTGTAATGTTTATAGTGGTTGATAAAAAATATATCGTTTTTGAAACTGGAGAAAATTAAAAGAACAACTAGAGTTTTGCCCTGACTAGCAATCAATAATATGCCCCTTTTATTTCAGTCACTTTTATCAGTCTTGATGTCATGGAAGTTAAAGAACGTTCTTGGAAATTTTTATCCTGGCTTCTTTCGGTGGTGAAAATGAGTTCTTGCTTGTTTCGATATTGAATACCTTTTTTTCATACTTCAGGTGCCAGAATACCTCACTAAGTTTCCATTAAACTTAGGTCGAGCTTTTTGTCTAGCCCCTAAGCACAAAGGAATCATTTTGAGGTTGGAGAAATGTGTAACTAGGTATTATCTTGAAGGAACAAATTAATTAAACTCGTAAAGGTGTATTTTGTTTGGAAAAATATTGCGGAGTGTATCAACATTACTCTCAGAATTCATTCTTCCCTGCACAAAAAGTATATTGGTACGGCTTCCGTCAGTTTCAAAACTTCCTCAGACCATTACTGAGCGGCCTCCAAATGTACGTTTTGAGATTTGTATTTTCATTCAGAGATTACCAGAAGTACCAAAAACCATTTAGTCCGTTTCAATTAAACCTTTTCTCATCAAGAAAGATTACATTGTTCCATTTTTTTTTTAAATCCATAACAACGCATTCTTGACACGCTGAACCTTTGGTCTCTTATAAACTTTTTAAAGAGTCGGTCGTGGTCTCTTATAAAACTTTTTAAAGAGTCGGCCGTGACATTAGTGTCTCATCATGAAACATTTTCTCGTTTTAAAAACATGCTGAACAGTTTGAGAACTGCATCATAACTTAAATTACCATCCAATATCTCATGATGTTTGTTTTTTGGAGCAAGCTTGTCTTATTATCATGTGTTTCACACGCACAGAAGCAGAAGATTTCCTAGCTGCCCGTCTTTGTGGTCCTTATTTGCCGAGATTTTTGAGAAAACCCTTTATGACCAATCTCTGTCTACTCAGATTTGTTATTTGGCGTACAGTAAGGAGTGAAGTTTTTCAAGCAATGAGTAGCCAAACAAATTACAGAAAACATTACTAATGGATACATTGAAAAAATTGCAAATGAACTGCAACGATGGAAGAAAAATGATGAATAAAGCAGAAAGTAAAAAGGTTCGAATGAATATATTGTAGTGCTCTGAGAAAAGAGAAATTTGATATTGATCGAGAGTTAAATTTGAAGATGAATGTGCAATTAAAAAAATAAAATAAAAATGCTATTTTGTCAAAAGTGTATCAATACAATGTTCCAAACTGCTCACTGTTCAAAAGAACGATCATTCATTTTTTATGTGAACGAACAGATTCGTTCATTATAAAGATTCGTTCTTTTTGACCAGTTCGTTCATGAACAACACATCCTTAGTGGCTAACTACTAAAACAGTCACAGTAAGGTGGTTAAAAGGCTCGACCATCGCACCCAGCCGTGCAGGGACCCCCACTACGCCGACTCCCTGGACGGTGGAACCTAAGGCTTACAGCTAAGTGGTGGGGTGCGTGCAGAGAAAAGTAAGGTTAAAAGGGGCCAATAGCCACTGACTAAAAATTCGAACTTTCAGGTTGTGTAAAGAGAGCAATTCAAATAGATAAAAAAAAGGTGAAGTGAGGATACCCTAGGGACAAAATCAATATCATGAAGAAAGGTTGTAGGTACTAACAATATAACAGGTAGAACTAGTGAAATTTAGAATTTTCAAGAGGACTTCTAATGTTTACATTAAAAAATGATTTTAAGGAATATTTTTTGGTTTTTTAAAAATGAACTTATTTAAATTATGATAAAAATAGAATTGATCTAAATGTTGACAGCCTGTTTTTTTTTTTAAATGACATTTCTTAAGATTTTAAACTATAAATAATTTAAATACACTTATGCAATACTGCAAGAAATAAATGAAGTTTACCTGGAGGAGGGGGTTGTGGTGCAAACACCTGAGGTACAGGAACCATAGGCTGATGTGCAGGTAAATTTGGAGGTATAGCATAAATTGCAGGAGGGATACTTGGAGGTATATGCACTGGAATGGCTGGAGGAGTGCGATATCTTTCTGGTCTCCTATGGGAGGGCTCTTCTACATGTAAGTGACTATTATACGGATCCTCAGAATGCTCCAGCTCATTCACTGGATATTCATGGCTGTTTGAATAAAATTAAGTTAAAACCTTACAGAAGTAAATGAGCAGATAGAACCATAAATGTGTGCAACTAACTTTCATGTAATGCAATCATTGTAACACAAGCAAAAATTACAAACAAATTGTTTTCTTTTTTCCCTTGACTTATAATTTTAAGAGATGATTATTTTCTGCACAACCAAACATTATAACAATCTAGATTTTAGCTAATTAACTTTGAACAGGATTCACAAATGGTAAGAGCCTCTTTATTTTTTGCTTAAAAAAAAAAGACTTTTGTTCACATGATGTTATGCAGGTAGATCAAATAGAATTCGTAAGAGACTCCCTGTAACACTGTCCCCATAAAATGCTCCAATGTGGCTGGTGCATTGCAGAGGCAAAAGGGCAAGGCCCAACTATGACGTTTGAGGACAATGGGCACAAACACCATGTGCCCTCCCCTCGCCCATCAAGATGATATATGTTAACAGAATCACATCAACTTTAGTGAGGTTGTACATTAAAATACACACTATATTTTTTATATAAGTAGAAGTGGTACAGGGTGATAAGAATTAACTTCAGGGTTTCGACAGGAACCGTGAAAAAAAATTTCCTCGACTTACATTACCAATGATAATGGTTTTCTTTCTTTGCTCAACCTGAAAACCATTATCTATTAAATAAAGTGCAGTGTTTAAAACGTTTTAAGTTGTTAATTAAAATATATTTTGAAAAGATGCTCTCTTTTTTTAGTAAAAATAGTACATTAAATTATCTACAGAGAAATATTATAGGGAATCTAAAATAAATACTTTACTACCAGTAACTAGTTAACATAAGAATTCTGAGAAATTATTAAAACCACTCTTAATGACATATCTAATTATGACAAAACTAAAATTTATATAAATAATTTTGAACTGAATTTTCAAGCAGTATAATTGTTGTTGCAAGAACAACAAGTAATATTGTAAATATAGAAGTAATGCATGTTAGTTACAAGGTTTCAATATGTTAAAGAATTTGATATCTTTTAACAACCAGTCATATTGAGCTGTTCCCCGATTAGGCCAGTGCCTATACCTTTGAAAATGGTAAAACGTTAAAATTAGAACAGGATAAAATCCATCAGAAAAGTAAGAAAATATAATAAAATTAATAGGAAAAATAATTTACAGGCGATCTGGGTTCGGGAAGGCGGTGGGGGGTTAAAGCGGGAAAACGGTTTATCACGATTTCCGGCAAAACTATGAGTCCTATCAAAAAAGTAAACAACAAAGTTGTTGGTAATAAAAAGATCTACAACTTTTGCATTTGCTCTTTTTTTACAAAACCGTTTGTTAGAATCTCTACTTTCTGGTATAATAAAAAATATATACAATAGTATGGGAAAATTTCGCAGAAAACAAAACACACGAAAAATTTCAAATTTGAATAGAAGAAAAAATAATCATTACGTAAAATTTTAAGCTATTTATTAAAATTTACGCTTTAATTACTCAAAAAATGTAAGTTTCCTTCATAAATTGCTAAATTTAAAAATTGAAAATCCATGGAACATAGAGATTGCAAAAATCAGGCGAAATAGTTAACGAAAGTCGACATACAAGCAGTATGTCGCGTAGTAATGCGCTTTTACTACAATTAAATCAGGCACATTTCTCAAACAAATTATAATGTTTTTATCAAAATCATTCTGTGTGTTTTGTTTTTGAATATACTGTAATTTGTTTTGTGTTATCTCTTGTATTGTTTTTTTGAACTGATCGTATTTTTTCTTTTAAAATATAAAAAAAAAAAAAAAAAACATGAGATCGGAAATTAAATATGAGAGCGTTTTTATTTATTTTTCTTCCTTTGATTTTCTCTGTCTTGAAGTACGTAGCTATTGCAGTCTTATCATTATATCAGACTTGCCAACTTTTGAAAACTGGCATAGTAAAACTTTTCGCGAAGCATTTAATAAAACCAAGACAAGTTAATTGATGTGTTATAACATTAAATGATGCATGAGTAATACTAATATAAGAATATGATAAAATTTATTTTAATATTACAATATTAAAATAAAGATAATTACTGCAATTTAAACATTAAATTCAATTTCAAATATAAAAAATCTAGTTAAATATAAAAATGAATATTCATATAATTCTTCCAATAGCAATCTTTTAGAAGTATATAATAATAGCTTAAACAGTTTCACATCCTTGAAAGATATTTACTTTTTCAACCTCTCAAAAGTCAAAGTTGGGAGTAAAAATTTTTTTCAAGCTCAAGTCCTATCAATAATGCAGCAAATTTTGAAACACACAGCAATTTACTGTGTTGTGCTAACTTTTATAAAACAAATGCTGATAATAGATATTAAAAATAAAATTCAATAAAAATTTTTAAATATCCTCAAATTAAAAAAAAAAAAAATTAAAAACGATTTACAAGGTGTACTACTATTTACATTTTACAAGATAAAAAGATACATTGATACTAAAAAAAATATTTTAAAACTCAGAAACTTCAGCATGTGAAGAAAATGCAGCTGAACTAAAGCAGCAGCAGTGGCTTTTAATTCATTAAAACACTCTCCTCCGCTGCTTCTACCCAGGGACGTAACTAGAGGGGGGCAGATGAGGCTCGTGCTCCGGGCGCCAGATTTTAGGGGCGCTAAACTGACTTAATAAATGCTTAAATTTAATTTTTGAAAAACGGACAAGTTATTAGAAGCCACCCCCCCTCCCCCCCCAAAAAAAGAAAAGAAACACGCTGTACAGGCGCTGGTAGAAAGTTTGCCTGGTTTAATGTGGATAAAGAGTGGGAAGGATAGACAGAGAGAGAGAATAGGAGGGCGCAGTAAATAGCATGAATGTGTTTTCTCAGAGTGACCAATACTTGTTATATCTTATCTAAGAACTTTCCTCTGGGAGGAGGAACATGGGAGCTAAGCTGAGGGAAGTACACACCAATACAAAACAGCGGAAATGCTCAAATGTCCTTTTTCTACAATTAAACGTCATAAAGCTGTCAACATGATGTCTTCCTCTCGAGGGTGGGACCGTGTCTTTGATGTTCCAGTTTCGCCGCTTCGTGGCTAAAGGAGGGGGGAAACGGCCGTCTCTGACGTCATCCTGGAAGCACTGACTTGTGTATTTCCATAGCTCAATACTGGATTGCATCTTCAATTTTAATTTTTCTGCTCGCACTGTTTATCGCACCGGCTCCCCTTGCCCGTGCCCTGGGCATGGCATTTCCAAGAAACAGGAGAATTTTTCATACTTCATTTAAAATATTTTTCAAAAATTATCCCAGTGGTTTGAAATAAATTCTTTAATTCTTAGTATTCCTTCCTATATTGTTTTCACTTTTTCGTTCGGTGAGGGGGGGGGGGTGTAGTTTATAATGAATTTAAAACACAGAAGCAAAAATAAAATAACTAATGACGAAAATTAAGAGCAGCTGCAACATAGGTTTTGGTATAATTGGGGAAAAAAAGAGGTCAGACAGTGATAGGGGCAGACGGGCCCGCCGGCCGATGCGCCCTCAGTGCACCTTCGTTATTTTCTTTTTTGCACCCTCAAATTTGTGCGACTTCGTTTTTTTTCCATTCATTCTTTTTTTTTTTTTTTGCACCCCTTCAATCCTGAGCCTCTTCCTTTTCTTTTTTTTTTCTTGCTTCCTCAAACCTAAGCTCAGTTTTTCTTTCATTCCTTGAACCTGTGTACCTTCGGTTTATTTATTTTATTTTACTTAATTTTTTACGGACTAAAACCTGTGCGCTTTAGGGGTCCCCCCACCCCTTAAACCTGTGGGCTTTCGAGGTTTTTTTTTTCTTTTTTTTTGAAACCTTTGGGAGTCAAGGTTGGTCCTATCTTGGGGAATCCTGTCCGCCCCTGAATAGTTATGGATTTCAGAGTGGTTTTTTTAAAATTACCTATGAATTCGAAATATTATGCACTTTTTTGTTATTTCATAATCAATGATGTTTATTGAATGAAATTAGTTAAGAATGTAAATTAATTGGAGATTAATAAAAAATATGCATATATTTGATGACTTGTGCATCTTTACATTTTAATTCGTATTAATTCGTATTGCTTCATAATTATTTCCGTTTTATAGTTGTGTACCTGAGTGGTTATTCTTTATTTTTTTTCGAGTTTAAAATCTTCTTATGAAACATACTTACCTGACAGAAGAAGCAAAATATTTAACAAAATTACTTAACATAAGTTCGAAATTTCTTCAATTGAGCATCAAATCGAAAACATGAAAGGGTTGGCGGTGCATCTCTTTGATGTTCAGTTTCGTATAACGCATATTTTTCCATCTAGAGTTGCGCATATATTCTACAAATGCAATTATTTCAGTATATGTATTTATTATAGCTTATTTCATTTATTTGAATCATAAACATCAGTAATTACATAGCTGATCATACTTTGAATGTTCATCAGTGGTATTTATTTGAAAAGTCACAGCCAATAGTTCTTGGAAATATCAGTTTAAAGTAAAGGTTTGATCTTAAAAATATTTCCTAGGATAATATTTTTGGGGGGTTATTAAAGAAACGGTATGTACCAATCAGCTTCTGATATTCCGTACTTATTCCTCAATAGTTATTTTAATATTCTGCAAAAATAATATTTTAATATATGTGTTTATTGTAGTCATTTAAGTACACAGCTATTTACATTTTGAATCAACATAGTAGTTACAAAATCTTTCCATTATACACGAGTAACAGTACTTGGGAAATATCTGCTTGTAATAACAGTAATTGCTTTAAAAATGCTTCATGAGATATTTAATTTCTTTCATAAAAGACGTATAAATGAAGTATTACCATGTGGTAATCAGTTTCTGAGTATTTATTTTCCCCTCTATGTTGTTGTATATATTTTATAAATGTAAATATATAACTATTTTGAACTAATATAGTTGCTATATATTATTAAATTCAATCATTATTCATTGAAAAATTCGTTTTTAATAATTATTCTTTCTCTCTTCTACAATTTTTTGAAGATAAACTTTAAAGTAAATGAATAACAGTAATTTCTCTTCCAAATCAGTAAAAGATTTTTTGTAGTAGTTTACGAATTTAATGACTCAAATAGATTACCATTTTCTTCTAATAAATTTATTTTAAGTTTTAGTCAAACTTGGTTTAGTTTCATAATAATTATCGTTTGAAATCACTCATGATCAAGTTTTGTTCTTCCATTTTATTCGAATTCAAAATAATTCTCGTAAAATATGGGTGAGACACTAGTATCAAAGAAGGTAAATTAAGACACGAAGACTTAATTTTTTTTTTCCAAATTATGCTTTTATGTCCAAAAATAGGAGCGAAGCAATGCCATTTCCTATTGAAATCGTCCTAAAGAGCTCCGCGAGTGCTTCCGGAGCTACGTCACCAATTTCATGAGAACTTGTCTACCCCCTGAGGGAAAATCGTTACTGTTCCCTTGGCCGTAGCTCATGGCTTAGAAATTGGAGTCACTATCTTTGTCCAACGGGACCATTCTCTAAAGAGTCTCTTCTCTAGCTCGTACCACGAACTTTTTTTCTGGGTTTACTCCGTTCTCAGGATATTTTTTACTCATCTTGTATAGTTTTAAATCAATTTTAAGATATGTTGAAAAAACTATTTGAAGCTGAATTCAGAAAGAGAGCGAAAGACCACGAAAAAGAGGCCCCCAACAATCGAGCGAGTAGGTAAGGCATTGTTTACATAATTTGAATGATGTAATACAAATTTGTTGAATATTATAATTTTTCTCATTCTTGGAAAAAAATTTCACACTATAATAATGAAGATTCAATTTAAAGTTCGGGAGGCTGCCAATTTTTCTTTAGAAAATACTAGGGTTATTTTGAGGATAAATTGAACTAAAACGAAAAATTTTCGACAGTTTCAATACATTTTTTCCACCCATACAATGTTTTAAACAGGCTTAAATCAGGGTTCATACTCATTTTTAAAAGTAAAAATTAAGGACTTTTTAAGGACTCTCTCTCAAAAAAAAGGACTTATCGGGAAAATAACTAGATAGCTTTGCGTATACCATTTTAAAGTTTTCCCGGGGGGGGGGGGGGGGGGGGGGGGGCAAAGTATATGATACACATATTATATATATACACATGCACAAGTGCATCAGTTTCCAAAAAGCAGGGAGAGGCCCAATCAACTGGGATGTCCCATTATCAGTGAATAAAATTTTAAAATTTCACATCATAGTGATCCAAGAGGAAAATGGAGAACCCCCCCCCCCCCCAAGAAAAAAAGAGTTCTTAAAATCAAGCAGAAATGAGATGAGATCATGAGTGCCCTTTGAGTCCATGACATTCCAAAATTCAACAAAAAATGGCGAATTAACCAGTTTCAAACATAATACGAAAGTTTTTCCTTATTAATTAGGCTTGAAATGATTGGGTAGTAATTAATATAATAGATAGCACATATTGTTCTTAAAAAATAACATTTAATTCTCAAATTTCAGTCATAAAAAAAGATTAGGAAAATGGGGATAGCTGTAGAAAATTAGTTGCATATTAAAGCATTATCATTTAGCATACATGATTAGAATGAGAGGCAAATTGAAGGAAAATAACTAAAATCTTTTTTCTTCAAGATATTTAAACTAGTGTTTTGTTATTATTGCTTTTGATCTGTTATTGTTACTAAAAATCCTATTTCGAACAAATTTGCTATATTATACTATTTCTCGCAAGTTTGTTTATTTCTATATAAATTTAAATTTTGAAAGAGAGAAAGCAATTTCTAACTCCTGAGTCCTTGAATAAAGCGGTTGATGGAGCCAGAGTTTCAATCTTGGCTGTATCACTCAATAATATAAATATTTTATATATATATATATATATATATATATATATATATATATATATATATATATATATATATATATATATATATATATATAATTGATTATCCTTTTTCCTTGCAATGGAACTCATAGTTTGGTTTAAAAAACTTCATATTATTTCACGATTTAAAAAAAAAAAAACTGAAGTTGCTTTATTTAATCTTTAAATTCCAAAAAATTTTACAGGCTGTAAAGCCTCACCAAAACCTTTAGAGATTCACCATAAATATATTGAAAGCTTTTTCAAATACATAAAAATAGTAACCATGACAAGTTTAAATACAATCAGAGACTGGGAGTTGGACCATATTTTTTCGATAGTCTTTTGCATTTTTTCTAAAATAAATTTAAGAAATAAAAATATTATTGAAATAATGAAAAAAATAAACAGATATAAAGTAGCATATTGTAAAAAAACCTTCCAACATTTAAAAAGATTGAAATATTTGCAGGATGCAAAAAGATTGCAATCTCAAACAAGGCAAGCAATTTTCGGCGAAGCACGTGTTTAACGTGGTCGGCATGTCTCCAAAACATACGTTTTCGGCACATATCGCGGATTATAAAGATTTGAAGGGGTAAAAACGAAAAAAATAAGAAAAAGGGGACCAAACTTGATACAGTGGTTAAAATATTAAGGAAATTTTCAGAAAATTAAGGACTTTTTAAGGGTTTTTTAGGGACCTTAATTTTGCTTGATGAAATTAAGGGTTTCTTAAGGGTTTTTTAAGGAAGTACGAACCCTGTAAATCATCAACGTCAATCAATGTGACAGAAATCCACTATTTTTTACGGCTCTAAAGTTATTGAACTTTTCTTTGATATTTTTGATGCATACTTATAATTACAGTAGAACCTCGTTTATCTTGTCCCCGTTTATCCAGATCTCCGGCTTATCCAGATCAAATTTTTAAGGTTGAAAATTATATTCACTGAAATGATGTAATTCCAAATTATGATAGTCGGAATGAAACTGTCAATGTAAAAAATATTTGCTCTTTATTTTTATTAAAAACACAACTCCTGCATAGGACATCAAATTATAGTCATCTTATAAACAATATGCATATTTGGAGTGTCATTCCTACACCACAGCAGCTGAACTAAAAATGATTAAGTGTTTGCGAGTAACAATCCTATGTAATTTTGTTACAGCGTTTTTTGCTGTTATAAAAGATGTCTGCTTATTTACGAATGTGTTTTACAAGTTACCCGGATTTTTGTTATCCGGATTGCCTTTGGTCCCCGCTAGTTCGGAAAAATGAAGTTGTACTGTAAATGAAAATAACCTGAACGGAAGCGCACTGAAAACATATAACATTTTTAAGATATGTGTTTTTTTTTGTTTTTTTTAAAAAAGTTAACAGAAAAAGTTTTGATCTCAAGCACATTAGGTTTCTGTTTTTCTATTAACTGTTTCTCAGATGTCGCACTTATAAGGCTCATGGTATTATAGGCAGCGGACTCCTTTATCACTGCCCAATTCAAATATGACTTCCAATTGTGAAACGGTTCAAAAACGATACCAAATGGAATGTTATTTATCGATTTGTTCTACTGGTTAAAGAGTACTCCATCATGGTGTACCGAAAATTTACATTACAAGACATGTATAAATTGCAAATGCATTTTGTGTAAAATTCGTCTTTGGCTCATATGACTCAGTGATAAACAAAGGTATGTAAATGGATATTTTCAAGTTTTGAGTAAAACGCGATAGCCTAGGTAGGCTTTCATTGATTTTTTTCTAAATCATGCTATACAGCAGCACGTACAAGGGCTACTAGTACTATCTCTAGCCCGAAGACAGAAGAGGGGGTTCTCCTAACATTTGCACTGGTTATCTCCAAATTTTTAATTTTGCCCTAGTGTTAACATTATGAAGTTTCTCGGGGATTTTTTTTTTAAGTTTTGTATTGGGGGCGCCGAAACGAGGTCTTGCTCCTGTTCGAAAATGACTTAGTTACATCCCTGCTTCTACTCCCCCCCCCCAGTCACACAGTGATATACATCGTATCGACCACAGTGAGAAATCAGTCATCACTCAAATCTTGCAATATACATATTTTGCCACTTTCTTACTAGACTTTTTTTCACAGAAATTCAGCAGTATATGATTCCTTGTCCCTTTGAAAACAAATTTTCTATGATTGCTTTTCCCGAATTCATTTGTACAACAGCATGAAATAAAACAAACACACACAAGTTGAGTCGTGTTTCAGAACTCGTTACGGACCACCTCGTTCTTTGCCCAAGGAATGAAAACAGCCCTAGAGTCAACCAATGAGCTTACAGAAGTAAAGCTGGGAGTGGCTAGTGTTGCCAGATCTTGGTCGAGAGCAAGCGGATTGAAACCAAACAGCTTCTTTCAGCTGGCTAGCTAGGAGGAAAAAACACTAATGGGCGATTTTGACACAATCTGGCAACACCGCAGCCGCATAAATGATCTGAAGAAAAGATGAGGTAAAATGGCCAGTTGAGTTTAGGAGGTAGCTTAGGGCAACGGAATGGTTTATTTGAATATGTTTCAAGCAAATCTGATATAGTTTTTTTCAGAGGGTTTTTTTTTTTTTTTTTTTTTTGAACAAACAATTATGATTTGATTGAAAAACCAGTTTCAAAGCAAACCTTAGCTAAAAACCGTAAAAATCAGAGGTCTATCCGTAAGTCCGTAAAGTTTAAGTGACATCCATAAGTTTTACAGATGATCCGTAAAAGTTGGCAAGTCTGTTATTTTGACTTTGACAAGTTTGATTATTTAAAGCTGATGTTAAATTCGCAATTTTTTTTGTGATCATTGTCTACACTTCTCTTCATGGTGATATCAGAACATTAGTCAATCAGTGATATTTGCTATTCTATATGTGAGGATAATGTTTTACTTGAATGGTCTATAGAACATTGTAGCTTTCAGGAAATATTTCGTACAGAAGAGGGAAATGGTATGGGCCTCACAACCTGCTAATTATTTCATAGCAGCTGCTAAGATCATTCAAACAATGAAAAACTTTACTTAGTAAATACTACGAGTATTTTAGTTTGAATCAATCAGCTAAAAAACAAAAGTATTAATAGTTTCTTTCATAAATAGTATGCTTAACGTAACATAACCTAAAAAAAATTTAATACAGAAAAATGGTCGTTTTTAAGTCAAAACTTTCTTTCCTACTATTCTTTTTAATATACCTGAATGTTGAATATGCGAAGCTGTTCAAAATAACAATACAAGAGATAATACAATACAAATTACACAGATGATTTCAATAAAAACACTATAGCTCGTTTGAGAAATGCACCTGTTTTAGTTGCAGCAAAAGCGCATTATCATACTGCTTGTATGTTGACATTTTATCACTATTTTCGCATGTTTTTTGCAATTTCTATGTTCCACGAATTTTCAACTTTTTAATTTAGCAATTTAACGTGGAAACTTACATTTTTTGAGTAAGTAAAGCATAAATTTCCAAAAAAAAATTATGTAATGATTTTTTTTTTCAAATTCGAAATTTTTCGTGTTTTTTCATTTTTTAAATTTTCCCCATACTATTGTACATACATTTTTATACCATCAGAAAGTAGATTTTCCAAAAAAAAAAAAAAAAAAAAAAACGCTCTTAATTTAAAAAAAATCAAGATATTTTGACCTGAGATTTTTCAATTGAAAATTACAATGTTTTTTTAAAATTCAATCAAAAATAGAAGAAAAAGAAAAAATTTAAATAAAAACAATTGCAGTGTATTTAAGACATAAAAAGGTAACTTTTCACTAAGTTTCGTGAAAAAAAGTTTTTTTATGGGGGATAAAAATAAAAAGGGCAGATACAGAAGTTGTAGTTCGTTTTATTACCTACAACTTTGTCATTGACCTTTTTTTGATAGGACTCGTAGTTCCCCCCCTTAACTCCCCGCATTGAACTTAGATCACTCGTTAATTATTTTTCCAATTAATTTTATTATATTTTCTTACTTTTCCAATGGGCTTCATCCTGTTCTAATTTTTTTTGGTCTTAAACATTATTGGCACTGGCCTAAATCAAGAACTTTGGTTTTAATGAATGAATACTGCATTTTAACAATTAAAACATAATAAAAATATTTACTTACGTGCACAACTCAATTGCAAATGATTTCATTATTTGTCAAAAAAAGATTACTTTTGTAACAAACAACATTGAAATGCATAAAACGAATATCAATTTCAAAATATATATGCATATAACTTGGTTTTAAAATAAAAGAATTACAAAGTCTGAAAAAAAAAACAACCTTCAGATAATCTGAAGCGACAGCAAATAATATGATGGCAAAAAACAAAGTTGATTTTCATTTAACATCCACTTTTAGCAATTATTAAAAACACAGAGTAGTAGCTTTTTAGCTTTTACCAGTATTAATTTGAAAAACAAAGATTTTTTCTTGAAATCTGGACAACAGAATGAAATTGCTTGTGTTACAAATTTGAAAAAACAAAGAAACTAATAAGTTTATTAACAAAAATCACATACAGAATAAAATTATAATTAAATTTTTTTCTTACTCCGCTACATTATATCTAGTATCTCGAGGGGACCTTTCATATCGATTGTAGTGAGAGTTTCGTTGTGATCCATGCTCAGCATGATGCCTCCGATCATAGCGAGTTCTATAATCTTCTCTTTCACGTGGATAATTTTCATTTCTTTCATCTATATACGAAAAAAAAAAAAGTAAACACATATTTCAAAAAGAGATTGAGGAATTACACTAAGAATTGTTTTCAAGTTCAAATTTGTTTAACAATTTTTTATTCTAAGAAGCAATGAATTTAGAAAGCTTATGAAATTGTTATATTTTATTAAGTATCAAAAGTAGTTAATAAGCACATACCTCGATTGTTTTCTTTGATTGGGATATTGTTGACGCACAGGCACTAAATGCTAAAAATGAGAAAGAAGGAGGGTGAGATTTCTCAATACAGAAGAAAATACATTCCCATCTGTTACAGATGATTAAAATTATACCTACATTGAAAGGACCACCATATTTATTTTTACGATAATTGGTAATCGTCCCTATTGTGCTTATAGGATTTTCATAAGATGAACTTTCTTCTCTGTAATGGCGGTTATCACTATGCCGAGATCGACTATATCTTGATCCTGAATGGTAATCGTATCTTTCACTAATATGTGGCTCCCGACCAATCGTTTGAATGGGTAAAGACTCTTCAACTAAATCTTCAGGAGGCTCATCAGCTAGAGGAGTTCCTGGCTGCATATCCAATCTAAAAATAAGTCATTCCAATTAAAATGTAAACATATTTTTGCTATGTACAAATGATCATTGTCAAAATATATTACTAGTTGATGTAAATGTATATATGTACATAGTGAACTCACACTGCAAAGCGATTTGACTTACGCAAAACGCCTATAATGCGAGTTTTTCATGAGCAACAAATTTAGAGCTAACAAAAATTCCTCGCCCACAACACAAAATTTTTTGTCAGAAAGCAGAAATCAATTCTTCACTGTCCTGTTCTTCTTCTGACAAGTCATCTGATTTGCATGCATAGTCAGGTGAAGACTTAAAACTCTGAGAATGTGCGGCATAAATCATCATCATCTTCATTTTTATAAGTTATAAATATAAATTACTGTATCTACTTACAGTACTAGTATATTAATGCATCTTGTTATTACTACATACTGTGTGTACTATACTGTTTTATTTTATATATCTCTCTCTTATTCATCAATGATTTTGAGCATTTTAACAATATTTAATGTTGAACAATAGCTTTTTTTTTTTCAATACAGTAAAGTTCTTCTTTATGTCAGAAATGGTAATAAACAGTTCAGAAATTATTTAAAACAGTATGATAGGTATTTACCAATGTCTAAAATAATTACGCATGTTTATAAAAATTCGTACACATCCTTTTTTTGCAATGCAAAATTTCAACTTGGGCGAGTGGTTTTGGCACGTATCCCTCACCTAAATTGAGACTTGACTATATACATACGCGGTCAACCCTCATTAATTCAGACTTCACCTTCTACAGGCAGCCATTTAAATGTATCTTGTACATACTGTGTGATTGAAAGGAGAGTTAATGCAATAATGTATTTTTGTAGGCCCGTAAAGTAATGTATGTATATTTATGTACATTAGGGTGGATCAAATTTTTTTTTTTTTGGAATTCCAAATCGGTCAGGGTGAGAAAAGTTTTCCACTAGGAATAAACAATTACCTTCATGCTCCGCAAGGTGGTCAAAATTTGTAAATAGAGCCCAAAAATGCATTTTTCTCCTTTACAACGTTTTAAAAGTCTTGTTGAAACTTGGCACGAAAAATTAAAATACTTCTTTCTAACTAAAAATGCTTATAATGAATATGACGGAATTTTTTTTTGATATATTTATAAATTTTTCCACTTATTTTCAAATTTAAGACGTAATTAGGAACTTTGTGACCAATACATGGCATGCCCCCCCTTGGTAGTGCAAGAAAAAGTGCTATTTATGGCATCAAGGTCTAGAGGTCAGATTTAATAAATGATTTAAATATTAATAATGTACCTTAAATTAACTAAAAACATTTCCATATCATACAGAATTCAACTTCTACGCAACACAATTGTTTCATTATCAATACCGTATATTCTTTCCATTCCAACTCTCTTTAATTCAAAAAGTTCTATTTTTTTAACTAACCTGTTGTATTGATTTTTACAGACCTGTTCATTTCCAAGGTTTAATCTTTTTTCCCCCATTTAGTTACGTTATTTCACTTCATGAATTCATAACAGTTTTAAATTCATATAAATAATTCCTAACATTCCAGTTTATTTTTCTCTAAAAAGTGAAAGGTTTCCTTAAAAGGTCGTTTTATACGAAAAAACTAGCACTATTAATACTTTTGTAGCTACAAAATTTTAAATCCAAAACAGCATACTTTTAAGGAATTGTAGCAGCACTGACAGACTAGGTGTGACACGATTTAAAAAAAAAAAAAAAAGTTCACAAGTAGTGGAGAAGGATGAGAACCAAACCAGAAATACACACATACAATTAACTAACTTTTAGTGCATTAACTAAATTTTCGTATATACTCACTCTTCATCTACGTTTTCTTTAGGAGACTTTCTAGGACTGCTAGTTTTTTCTTCAACAATTTTCTCCTTTACAGGTTCCTTTTTACCATCTTCGGAATTATCAACCTCGACTTTACTTTCTGCAGGTCCATCATGTTCTTCATGAACATTATCATCATTTTGAATATGTGCGGATTGAATCTCAGTCGGATGCGATTCCACAGTGGAATCAGGAGAGGGCTGTGGAGATTCTACAGATTGAGAAATAGATGGGGGAGACTTGACTAATATGACATGTCTTGCACGAGTGTATCCGGTTTCATTTTTGAAATTTAATACTGCAGTACGTAGGAAACGATTTGGGATTAATGTATTTGGAGATACATCTGTATCATGACAAACTGGGCATTCATGATTATCCGATTCCAACAAAACTTGTCGTACACCTATAAAAAAATTTACCAAATATAAAATATTCATACAAAGAAATATTACACAGAAACAAGAATTAAAATACTGGAAACTTTCACTCTGTTTTGTAACTTATATATAAGTTCTAAGTTGCTTGCATATTAAAATTTTTTGTACATATAGTGTTATCACAGCGGTTATTTTTAGAAAAGTTATTATTTTGCTACTACAAAGTTACTACAAACAAAAAGAAAAAAAATCTAAGAAACAACTTGTTTGTACGTTTAAAGAAAAGAAAGTTGACAGAAGTAAGCAATCTGTTGTGACAACTTTGCTCACAGATTTTAAAACCTTGAATAAAACTTACATTCATCACAAAAGCTATTTCCACAGCAAGGAATCAGAACAGCATCCTGTAACAAATCTTTACACACCATGCAAAGTAATTCTTCTCTTATTTGAGCCTCTTGCTGAACAACTGGTTCATCCTGAGGAACAAAAGGTGGCTTTTCTTTTTTTACTTCTTTGTATGCTTGACTGTAATGAGAAAAGTTTTAGAAACCTCAAGAACATTTTCCCTCCGGACATTCTTTCTTTTTCGATACTACCCCCAAAGAAAAATGCAAATCAAAATAAGGAAGTTTTAGATTGAAAAACAAAACGAACGCATAGGATTGATTGCAAGTTCCACATTAACAAGATAACTTACTGATCAATAAGAGGAACAGCATAATCTCCTGTACTTGTTAGAAGAGCCCCTCTATGTTCAGGACCATCTACAGGAACCATAAAACTACGAGGGATTCCTGTACTACGTTTCACGTCCGGCTACAATAAAATAAAAATAACTAAAATTCAGCTGGTTCTTCAACCTAAGAGCCAGGAAAGTTGAGCAATTATTAAATGAATGATTCTTACATTATTTGTTGGGCAGTCTTTTATCCAATGCCCCTGCTTGCCACAACGGTAACACGTATAAGTAGGGGGAAGAGGTCCTGTCATACTGCGGCTCTTCACATATCTATTTTGAGAAGCATGCAAATTATTTCTTTTTTTTTTAACTTAAAGAAAGGAAAGATTTGAAACAAAAATTAAAACAACTTAAAGGAAAACAAAGCTCTTTTTAGCAATTTTAGTTTGTAACCTTAAAAATGCACGACAAATACAACAAACAATAAAGTTAAGAACGGGGGGGGGGGGGGGGGGGGAGCTATTATTGAATAAATAAGAACCCATACATTGATGTACAAAAATTATTCAACCAAGAATTAATTCTTAATAAGGTTACAAATTTATACAACTTAACAAAAACTTCTTAGTTACATACATATACAGTAGTTCACAAAAGTTTTGAGACATGAGTGTTTTCCAGTCTTAACCTTTTTCTGTAATCAATTTCTTATGATAAAAATTAGTAATTTGTAGCTTCAGTCATCTTGGGTGATGAAAATCTAACAATATATGTGAAAAATGTTAATTGACAAGTTGAAAGCAGTAATCTTGAGGCAATCCAAAACCTTCAATATTTAAAAAGTTCTAATACTGGACTTAAGCACAAACAAGAAAGCTGTTCAAATGAGCACAGAGACGTCCACCAAATATTGATTTACATTAGACAATATGAGACACTTCTTGGAAGCGGCAGAATTGTGTACACGAGTCCCTGCAAAAAAACAACGAACTCTCACCTGGGCAGGATGGGATATTGTAGCATTCTTCAAAGACAGCAGCCTCCCTCAAGAACCTCAATCAGAATCAGGGTTGGCCGAATTGGACCCAATTGGGTTGGATCCAATGGGTTTTTTGAAAAAACCCATTTAAAAAAAACCCATTATTTAGCCCACTTTTGGGTTTTTTTTAAATTTTCTGAGAAGTTTAAAAAAAAATTAATTAATTTAAATACTTTTACAATTTAAACTTCTTTTTATTTGTTCTTCACCACAGACATTGAGTATAAAAAATGAATTTTGAACTTTAATAGTATTTCTTAACTCTTAACGGCATTAAAAAAATACTTCAAAGATTTTAAATGAATGTATTTAACTGTTTTTCTTTAACTGGTCAAAAAATAACTCAAATTATCTTGACCAAGTCCCGTCACGTCTGATTTTCTCAATATATGTAGATTGTACAGAGGAAACTAATCTAGTTAAAAGGCTTTCATTTGAATTATTTTCTGCTAACCAACACGTCACAAATCGCGAATAAACACAAGGTATATTTTTTAGAAATAAACAGATTTTTCAAACGGTTGATAGAAAACAGAACATGTACAGTATTTTCATTATCTTACGAAAAAGTTTAATATTTCTCACTCTGTACACAAAAATAGAAAAACAACCAACATAAAATTCAAAAAAATGTTTTGATTAAGCTGGAATTCAGTAAAAAGGGATTTAAACTACTTGAGGTTCTACAGTAGTTTTGCATAACAAAATGAAATACAATAAAGTAAAATGCAAAAAAAAAAAAAAAAAATGTAGTAATTAAAAACGAACAATAGATTTTATCACTCAAGAAGTAACTTTGCCCTAACTGTTGGTAATAATGAAAATTAAAAAATCAGAAACTTCACCATTCGTGGGTTTTTTTGTCTTTTATACTTTTCTTGTGAAACGCTGAATTTTAACTAGTTTCCCAGCTTTTTTTAACCGAAGACAATTTTTGCACTTTGTCCATATACTTGCGCTACAATATGCCATAAGTATCCCACATTTTCCCTAAAAAAAAGGACAAAAAAACCCACATTTCTTTTAAAAAACCCAACTTTAGTTGGGTTTTTTTTTGGGTTTTATTTAAAAAAACCCCAAAAAACCCTGGGTCCATGGGCTTTTTTAAAAAACCCCGGGTTTTTGCCAACCCTGATCAGAATGGGCAAAAATCCATAGGTTTAGCTTAGAGTCTAATTAAATCCATGTCTAAATAATGAGACACAGTCCTCAAAGCGAGAGTGGATGTAACTAAACTTTAAATACTGCTCTATTGCATTTCATTCAGACTATTAGTTTCAATACTAAAAAAGTCCAGAAAACTGAAACATATCAAAACGTTTGCTTAAGTTTTTTCAGAATTTTTAAATAATTTTAAATTTATACTCGAGTTATAATTGCTCTAATGTTGCATTTTGTAGAACTTTAAAACCTGTAAATTACTCAAACACTTCCCTAAGAAATAATGCTAACAGAAAAAGTTAGGGCAGAAATACATATCTCTCAAAATTTTAGTGAGGTACTTCCATCTCAACAGAACTATTCTCCCATTTAAATTCAGTTGGCTTGAGTACAAAATTTGTGCAGAATAATTAGAGACTGACAGAACATGAACAGCCAGATGACATTTACAAATTCAGATTCATTACTAGTAATGTTTAATTAAACATGTTTCACACAATATCCATACTTCAAGGGTCTGAACACTATTTTATTAGAATGACAATACAAATGTAGAAATTTCCATTTTCAGTCAATAGCCATTTCAAGTAATAGGAATAACTTGGTCAGGATAACTTTTAAAAACTATTCCGGAAAAAAAAAAAAAAGATCTCAATGGCTCATCATCAAGAAATCTCAGATAATTACAATAGTAAATACAGTTTAAATTGGCTAAATGTTGTCAAAAGTTGTTTTGGTAAATTTTTTTTATGCATGAATTACAAAAAGACTTCTCACTATAGCATTGAGCATATCACTATTTGAATTGCTTTATGAAAACCTTAGCTGCTTATCTACAGAGTTCAAAAGAAAAGAGTCAAAATACTTACTTTGATGGATCATATTCCTGACTAGATTGGGTAATCATAGCTTTCACTTTATCTTCTTCTGTTGTATTGGCATTTACCAAATCAGCATTCTAATAACAGAAGATAAATATGGAAAGTTATTAAAAAAAAAACTATTGTATAAAATAAGTAGCATATACATACATAGAGCTAAGCTCACCTTGACAATTCTGTCATAGCGAATTTGACCTAGATCATCCTGGGAAAGAAAGCATAAAAATTATCAATGAGGAGGGAGATAGTTGGTATATCAACAATTTACAAGTTTCCTTATAACAATAAAATACCATGGGTATCCTACAAAAGAAGCATTTGCAAGTTGCAATAGAGTATAAAAATTATTCCTTATTTTTAAGATTAAGCCATGAGACATTTCTTGATGTAGCAAAATAAAAGTGAATAATGTCATAATATGAAAATTTTTGAAGCTTGAGGGTATATGCTACATGTCTAAGTATAAGGTGTATATGGAGCACACCCAATGGGAACACCCCTAGTCATCATCATCATTCATAGCACAACTGCCCAGGGCGTGCCAAGGCTTTCGGAAACATCTGTTTTCCAGCCTCCTCTATTCACAGGTAAGCTCTCCTAGTTCTTAAGACTTAAAGACAACACAATCTTCTTCCACAGCATCCACCCAGCACAGCTTTGACCTGCCACGTCTTTTAGTGCAATATGGTTTGTTCATAAAAACTCTCTTTAGAATGCAGCTATTGTCAAAACGGATAACGTGGTAGAACCAATTTAGATGTCCAATCTTAATAGTGTGGACAACATCTGGCTGTTTAAAAACCTTTCTCTTTCTTGAGGCAGTATATAAAAAACGATGTATACGTTGCTTTTGAGTTATCTACTTCATCCATCGTTACATTTGAGACAAAAATAGGAGGAAAAAAAACAATGAGATTTCTAATAATGATAAAACACATTATTTACAACATCCACACTATGATCCCATACAATGCAGTGATAATTGATCATATAAACAGGCAAATACAGACCCCGAAGTGTTTTTTTTTGAGGGAAAAAAGTAGGAAATAAGGAATCAAAAATTTAAAAAGTAGGAAAAGTAGGAAAAAAATCACTTAAAAAAGCAGGAAAAAATAGGAAGAGAAAGGACTGAACACACGTCAAGAGGAAACAAATTTCTAATGTAAAATAAGCTAGGAGCTTTTTTGATTTAAAACTGTCCCAAAAATAAACTAACAGTACTTTTGAAGTATTAAAGGGATTTAATAAAAGACCGAGTCATAAAAAAAACCAAAGAAACAAGCTGACAATTTTCAGTATGAAAAATAAAAAGTGGAAACAAAGATATCAAATACATAAGTATGAAAATAAAATCCAAACAAAGAAACACCTTTCAACGATATAGTAATAAAAATTTTAAGTGTGAAAGAATAAAATGCAATATAGCGATCTCAAAATAATAATAATAACAATAATAATAATAATAACTCATATTTTGGTGCAATAAAACCATTTTTGTTAAAGATTTGTTTTGTTAAAAACGAAAACATTTCACCAAGAGCATCCATTTATCATTTAAAAATACTAACACTTTCCGCTCCTGATATCATAAACTATGATACAAAAGCAAAGCAAATATTAAAAATTAGTTTTAGTTAAAAATAATCAGCAGCTGATATGCATTCTTGCATAAACAGAGGCAGATGTTTGAATTTGAAAAAAAAAAGGTAAATGATTGAAAATGCAGAACTAAAATAAATGTGTTTTTCAATGTGGGACATAAAATTTATAATAAAATAATTAAGCTAAATAAATAACAATATAAGTAAACTAAAGGGTTTGTATTATGTTATGTATTTTTAGCATTCAACAAAATTTTTGTTTTAGGAACATCATTTAGGGGGGTCAGTGGGGTCAATTTCTCCCCTCCCTGGTTTTGGAAAATTAATGCTTAACTATACAAGTTTGTGCGGTTTTTGTTGTTTTCAGACACAATTTGCATTCAGTATACATCCTTCGCTAGCCATCCCCGGGGGAAAAATCAAAATGACGGGCCAGTTTTAATTTTAATCAAGCAATAAAAACGAATATTGTTTTATTGGTTTGATGATTTGTTACCTTCTTTTTCCAAAATTTTTGTCACGGGGAAAAAAAAAATCCATGCATGGTAAACATAACATTTTTACTCAATCCTCACCATACAACAAAAATATTCATTCGGAAATTGCTCACGAAATTGAGAGTGAGGGGGGAGCAACTCCTCGATGTTGATGATATATCAGATTAGAAAATACCCATTAAAGAGAAAATGAAATACAGTACATATTTGCTTGTGGCACTCCCCCCCCCCCAACTTTTAAAAATGTGAAGAAATAAAAAAGAAATCTCGCATTTAACTGGATTTTCGTTTTTTCTCTAAAAATCGGGAACGTTTTGCCCATCTAGGTTTTGCCGAGGGTTTTCTTTTTTTTTTTTTTTTTGCAAATACCCTCTTTGTAAGGAAAGAAACTGAAATTTTTATAAATTTTATAGTCATGTTTCCTATTTAGAATGAACAATAATCATATTTATGTATGAAAAAAGTTAGTTTCTGCGATTATTTTTGAAGTGTTCCGTTTTTGCGAATTTCTGTTATATGTCGCTTTTATTTTGTACTAATATCAAGAAAATGTGTACAGTGTACAGGTTTTTCATTTTTTGCTTCCATACATACCTTTTAAGAATTTACATTGCCTTTCTGTTTAAATAGAGCTCCATTTCCCTTCTATGCAAAAAATTGGTGAATAGGAAATTCGGCTTTTTCCGCACTTTTTGAACAGTAGGCCGTTTACTTTAATTAAAGATTCTAATTGACGGGTAAGTAATCTATAATAGCATCAGAATGTGCCAGTATCCATTTCTTTATTGTTTCGTTAAAACTGTAGGACTGAAGTCGGGGCGATAAAAAGAAAAGTCGATCATAAACGCAGCAACAGTAAAAAAGTCACTTACGAAAATTTAACTTTTAAATACGCAGACGTCGCGGCGTTCCTTCCAGAAATTACTGTAGTCAGCCAATGAAAAGTTCAGGATCCACTTGTTTCTTTTGCTTCTCAAAATTGAAACATGCATAAAATTATCGGTGCGGCATTGAAAAAATAAGAATCAATGCACAATTAGAAGTGCTACACTAAGGAAAGAAAAAGTAGGAAAAAAAAAGGAAAAAGTAGGAAAATAAGGAGAGAGCTCTAAAAAACAGGAAAAAGGAGGAAAAATAAGAACTCTTCGGGGTCTGCAAATACTATATGATGCACAAGGTATTTATTATTCTATTATGTATTTTAAAGTATACTGGGAGAAAGAGAGGTTTATAATAGTTCTCAAAACAATACAGCAGTTTTTCTATTAGAACGATACTTGTTTTTTTACTATTGTAAGCATAAGAAGCATTTTTAATCAGATTAAATTTAAAATAAAATTATTTTTTTCTTAAGATTTATTGAACTCTCTAATTGTTACCGAAAAAGAAAAGAAAAAAGCCTGCTGAAAACTTGATATTTTTATTCAAACAAAACTCTTCATTACTCTTTTTCATCACTGCCAAAAATAAAAATGAATTTAAAGGAAATTTTAAAACTTTTGATAAAAGATATTAAAGATGGGCTCAAGGGCTTCCCCTGAATATTTTTTGAAAGAAACTCAACTGTAGGACACCTTTGATTAAGCAAAGGTAAGCGAAGGGGTTCAATACACTCCTTTGAAAGTGTTTAGAAATTCAAGTTTCAAATAGTAAACAGTAAAAAATCGCCCCCCTCCTTGAACATTTTCTGGATACGCTCATGCCGTGTGGTAACTATCGCTCATGTCAGATGCAGGCAGATGCATTAGGTGGTTAGTAAAGTATAAAAGGAAGACAAATACTTACATCATCTATTGGTAGTGGGAGATCTTGTTTGTCCCTGAAAGAACAGATGATAAAATGAGCTATTTGAGCTGGGATATATATATATATATATATATATATATATATATATATATATATATATATATATATATATATATATATATATATATATTACTTCACTAAGCTCAAAATTAATTTTTTGATTGCTCAACTGAACGAAAATGTACTTAAAACAGTGCTGAAGTCAACCACATCACTCTTGTTTCAGTTAATTTTAGTGATAAATTAACATTTTAAAAATTTCTTTTGATGTGTGTGTGCAAAGGGAGAGAGAGGTACTTTAAAATAAAAAAAATAAAAAAAAAAAGAAACCCATTGCATTTGGCTTATTTATTGTAGTTAATCTGCTCTTTACAAAACTTTACATAAAAAGTGAAGAATACAATGGAACCCCTTTCATATTTCTATATATGGTAAGTTCCCCAAATTCCTTGTGATATTCTGCAAGGTAAAATCATTTGACAAAAATTGTTCAGCAAGCGCTTCAAGAATCGTATTGCACGTGTAGAAACGTGACCTTTTCCAAAAATCGCGATTTAGAGATCAGAATCGTTTCATACATGGGTATGAAAGAAACATTTTATTTATTTGTTCAGTAATTAGTCCCATTGCAGAAAAAAACATGAAAATAAAATTTCAAGCACACATCCTTGAAAGCAAATCCTTGATGCACTATGTCTCCATTCTCGGCACCTTAAAGTGCTGAACTTAGTTCTTCCAAACATTGAAGAGTTCCAAGTGCTTTGACACTGTTCCAAGTATTTAGTTCCATTAAAAGCAGTGTTTTCCCTCAGATCATTTTTTTAAACATCTTTGGAGTTGCATAATTTTGTCTTCTTTGGTAACAGGCCGTGCTGATTGGTTAGATATTATTCCCATTTAATGAGTTTGAAGTATTCACTATATGTTTTCGTCCACTTCTTGAAAATGGACTTATTTCCAAGGTCCTTGAAATGAAAGATTGCATTACACTGTTTGTAGAAGCACATTAAGCAAACTGTCACTGTCCTAGCTTTAACAACTTTAATATAGCAGTCCTTTTGCCTGACATTATTAGAAGGCCAAAAAACAGTACATAAAATAAGATGTATTATGAAATATTTTCTACTTAAAATGGTAGACAAAAAGAAACAAATTTGTATTAGACTGTGTTTACTTTGTCTGAGGTTTTTCACTGCAATATGCACTTTTTAACAGAAAATTTTGTTTGTTTTTATGTTCATTATGTTGACAATTGTTTTATTCTGCTTGATCAAAACAATGTTGATACTGTTTAGTTAATTGCTACTGTTAGCTTTATCGATCTTTGTAGCAATTTCAACTCAAAATTATCTCCAAATAAAAATTAATTAACCAATTTAAAATAACATAGTTTAAACAGATTTTAAATAGTAACAAAATAATGTATTCATACCAGGTTTTCTTGTTTCCAGTGGCAACAGGAATTCGGGCAACAATGACAGATGTATTTTTAGGAACTAGTATTTCATCATTGTCGTAAACTAATTAAAAAATTTAAATATAAAAGTTTAGATACTAAAGATATATGAATCAACATAAACAGGATTTGCAAAGCTTCCAAAAACAACTATAACTCATTTAAACAGCATTAAACCAAAATATTGCACAAAATATGATTTTAGAAATAAGTACATGTAACATTTCAAATAAAGTCATGAGGAAAAGTATAAGCCTTCATGCATGCATCAAAAAGTATTCCACAATTTTTCTAATTCATAAGTTTTTCCATACATATTGTTGGCACCATGATAAACTACTGAATGTGAAAACTGGCACTTTTAAATAGCAAAAACATTTTTTCCCCCACCTAATGCATTTAGTTATTTTTGATGTTTAAATTTTATAAGTAACTTTAGGTATAAAACTATCAATTGAAGTACAGTGAAGCATCATTTATAAGTTTTTGAAGGGACTCTACGAAAAAAGCGAACAAATGAAAAAACGTATAATGAGTACAGATTAATATGTATTACACTCTGCAGGGATCAATTTATAATACTTATAATTGATAACAACAAAAAAGAGAAAGGTATAAATGGTGCTCAACTGTAGTTATAAACAGTAGAGAGCCCTTTTTGAGTACAACAGCAAACCATCGAATTTGAAAAACACGATTTTTCACATCAGTTAGTTTAGCATGGTTATGACAATATAAGACCTTTAAAACTGAAATTTAAATAAAACTTAAAATTTATAGGAAATGAATATTGCAAACTCAAGATAAGGCACCGTATGTGGATTAGTTTAACTTTTTTTTTTTACCTTGCACTCAAATAGTATAAATAAAACGTTATGCTTTTTGGAAACGTAACATATGGATAATGATTACAGTTGAGTTAAAATTTCTAAATAAGGTAAAATTCTCATGAATTCTTTTACTTTAGTTCTCAAAAATGCAGTAGAATAATATGTAATCCTTTAGCTACTGTCCGACCACGAATGAGATGGAAAGGCAAACACACAATTTACAGACAGAAATCAGTGAACTTATTACTTTTCAGGGATGCCAGTTCGCTGCTGCAATTATATATATATATAAGTTAGCATCAAAATTAAGCCAAGCCGCTTTGAAATGAAGAAACCACGAACATTCTTTTTTCCCCTTTCCCCCTCTTTTAGACAGAGTCTTAATTGGCTGCTTTGCAATTCCACTGCAAATGTGGTCAGACAGTACATTAGTAGAATAGATAAAATATTCTTTTTTTTGTTTGCTTTTAGTGAACAGAAAATTAAAATTAATTTGAAAATGGATAAACTATATTATTATATATTTTGCTGTAAAATGATAATAATAAAAAAATGATGTAAGACGAATTAAAGGGCTTGTGAAATTATTAGCCCTTCCCGCTCCCTTCCGTCAAAATCACGGGCTGAGCTTTCATCTCCAATTTCTGGTGCCCGTGATATTTCTGGACTGGAGCGTACGAAGTTCAAGCTAAAAAAATCCAAAAATAAAAAATGATACATATATTACAAAAATAATTTGATGTAATTTTCTTGAACAGAACAAGAATGAAAACTTAATTTTCAAGCAAATTAACCCTTTATGACCCGATGGGACTCAAGAGTCTAAATTTTTGGTAATTATGTCCTAATAATATCCCCTTAAATTTATTTCTCACCAATTTTTTCAATTAAAAAAATAATGAAACGCTTTTAATGCATAAAGACATGCAAAAAATAAGTTTAAATCTTTTATCAAAACATAAAAGAATTTGGGTCATCAGGGTTCCCGCTACAGTCTGAAAATCAAGCAAAGGAGTTTTCAATTTTCTGCTTGAATGCCTAATAATAGAGTAAAAAAAAACATGCACAAGATAGGAAATAAGCATGGTGTCTTGCCTAAGATGTTTATGCATTTTTCAGACTTGACAATTTAAAATCTTTCTGTCTAATTAAAAAAGGAAAATAGCTACTGTGTGTTTATTCCTTTACTGATGTCATGTATGAATTTTGAATTTAGTTATTAGTTGAAAAAGAAACATTCAAGTATATATATATATATATATAAAAATATATGTCAACATGTCCGTAAATTTTTTAATATTTTAGCATTTTGCTAATGCTTATTTTCCAATTATAGCACTTTTGCTAAAATTCTTTTGAGTCGAGCTTAAACTCTGTGAGTCATAGAAGGTTTAAGGATTGAATACAGAGCTTCATATAAATAGTAATTTTCTACAAAAAGTGTTCTAAAATAAGTTGTTGAAATAAAATGATAATTGCTGCATTTTAACCAAAAAGAATTTTTTATATCATCATTAGGCAATGAATAGTGGTTCTTAATTAAAATCATACAAATCAAATTAAAAAACTCATTTTTAAAAATTTTCTCCACATTTTAACTCATTTGGATAACTTATTATTAGTTAACTTCTATCTTGTTCAGTCTACTCAGCTTTAAACTTCTTCAAAAAGACAGAAATCCGTCAAAAGACAGAAAACTTTCACTCCTGATCAAAGCTTTAAAAAATATCAGTTAAGGATGATTGAGGCAGAGAGAAGCAAAGGGATGAAAGTGACAACATTAAAAATTTGGAGATATCAGCACAAATGGTAGGTGAACCTCTCTTCTATTTTGAGGCAAGAGGTAATACTAGTAGTCATGGTAGGTGCTGTTATACAGCATGATTTAGAAAATCTTTTCAATGAAAATCTACCCAAGACCGGAACTTAAAACAAGAGTTACTTAAAAGATGAAAATGTCCACTTACATCCCTTTGCTTCTCACTGCCTCAATTCTTATTTTTTCAAGTTTTACATTTTTACTGATTTCAAAAAAGCCAGTCTACCATCAAATCGATTAATATCAGTTTTTCTATGCTACAGCATCTCTCCAGAGAGCCACACGAGCAACGTAATAATGAAAATAGATTAAATAGCTATTAATCAAATGAGCATATTTGGACTTTTTTTTTTGACAGATTATTTGCTCTTGTGGCCCTGTTTGAGATATGTCTGCCAAAATGAAGTTTTTAAGAGAAATAAAATGTACACTCGGGGATTTCACCATCTGCATGTGACAGGGTATCCATCTGTGGAGCAAGAGAAAGATGCCTTTCATTACTCGCCAAACACGATTAAATTAACAATTTTTCTTAAAATTTTGGCACACTTTAAGACCTTATATTTTCAGAACAGGAACATGAGAGAAAATAACTCATGCATCCAAAAACTGTTTAACTACGCTTTTCTGTTTATTTCTTATTTAAATTTGCTTAATCACTTCACTATTATATTTTTTCCTGGTCAGAAGTCGGAATTAAACATACTTGTGCACTTAGAACTAAGCAGTCCTCTAAAATTTGTTATGTTTTAAACAAGTTGCCAGCTCTGATGGACAGGTTCTTCTGTGTTTTTAGAAGGACTTAATTAGGATACAAACGTTACATACAAAATGTTAACCAGCAACTTAAAATGTACATTCCTAATTCAGACACTTAGCAACGAGATTGACTCACAGGGGAAAAAAATGTTATTAAAAATTTAATTCTTAGCACATTTAGAAAGTTTTGAGTCTTATCAGTGAAATTTGTCGGAAAATGCAGTAAAATAAAGCCATTGCAATGAAGAATACATAACTTGAAATAATTTCTGATCAAAATGTAGTATCAAAGTAATAAATTAACCGACATTTTAAATATAGAGGAGAATTTTTGGATAAAATTTGTTAGGGTAGATTAGTTACTGGGTGAAGCAAAAGAAATAGACTTGCATTAAAGCAAAAGAGTCAACAAAATAGGGGGGGGGGGGGGAAAAAAACCACAAAGAGGAAAAAATATTTGAGTAACACTTACTCCCTTTTAAAAATTATAAATCTTGAAAATTAAACTGAGTGATTTGATTCAATTCAGCATTTACTATGAATTATTTTCAAAAAAAAAAAAAAATGTAGGGGATATTTTTTTCTGAATGAATACATTAACTTTTGCTGACAAAAATATTTCAACAAATACCGCTAAAAAAAAAGCTAAAAAATTAAAGAAATGTGGAAGAGCAATCAAAAAAGATTTTTATTTAATCAAAACATTGTGTAAAATACAAATGTTCAAGCTTCACAATTTCTTTGAAATTTAAAAGTTTATAAATAATTAAATGCACACCATAAAGTTAAATGCATATAAAAATCACAAAAAGTACAATTCTAGACTTAAAAATATGATTTAAATCATTTTGTCTATGTAACTTCAAAAACTACGGACAAGTTTCGCTCAGGAACAGTAGACTTTAAAATTGTGTATAACATACAAAATAATTAACATGAAATATGACAACTACTATTTTACAATGATTTACATCACAAACTATACATGTTACAGTAGACCAACACATAAAAAATATGCGTATGGAATAACACTGAGAGAAATCATTTTCTTCAAAAATGAAATCACAAGACTGCAAACAATAAAAAACTTATCTAAAAGTTTGCAACAACAAATTAAAAGGCATTTTCTTTATATAAAAAATTTCATTTTGATTAATTTTACGGAGCATGCAAGCTACATTTTATTTTTATCCCAGTCCCAAACAATCAAAGTTGAAAGTAATCCCACAGAAAGAATAACAAGGAAGCAAGTTCTCTTGAAATGCATTGGTAATAAACACATAACTCCTAAGATATTATTTAACAGAATTAAATATTTAAATTTCAAGAACTTTCAGCAATCCAGTCAGTTACAGTAATGGAGAAAAACACTTAAAACATTTCATAGTTGTTAATTTATCACAGAAATGATGTACTAGGCAAAATGCCACTGATCAAATTTTACTCAGCAGCTTTTTCAGATTAAAATAAATATAAACTTCAAAATTTCAATTAATAACAATTATCTCTATATCAGCATCACAATTTACTTCCGTTTCAGTTAATTGATCAAAATCAATCATACTAGTATATTTGATATTTTTATGCATATCATTTTTTTTTGGTTATTTTTAATATAAAGCTGTGAAGTAACCTACGATGAGAAACACATTCAACTTCAAAGAATTGCTTCATATGCAAGTTATTTACAAAGAAAACACATTATCATTCTAATTTACTGAAACAAACAGTTATAACAATTTTGATAATGCATGAATCAAAGAGTGGATGAGTAAGTAAAAATAAATGGTTAGAGAGAATACGAGAGCAACAGCTTCATCAAGCAGGGTTTCTTCATCCAGCCAGAATATGACCAGGTTTTCTGGATTGGCTCGGTTAGAAAGAGCAGGGTTCAAGACTCCACTGTATTTTGGAATTCCAAGCATGTAATCTAACTGCCCAAAATCATAGATCTTTAAAAGGTATAGATAGGCCTTTCTCCAACAATGCAGCGTATTTCAACCAGAGAAAGTGGGGTCATCATGATTCTTCCGAGAATCACGTGATCAAGGGACACCGTATCTCCCTCTTCTTGGGCAGCAATGACATACCAATGCAAAGTGTCATTTAAAGTCTAGGATTGTCTGAAGATTTTCATTATACTAATGTGAGTAATCTTGAACTGTGTGAATCTGAGATTTTCTAGCGAACGAAGGTTTGATGAATGCGATGCCTATCTTATTTAAAAATTTAAAGACTTTCTGACTAACAAAAATCTTTCTGCTAAAGGCAATTAAAGTCTTGTGCAGAGTCGAAATTTTGAATGTTTAAAACAATTTACTGTACAGACAGAGCATTATATTAAGTTATTGAAAACAAGTGATGAAAAATTAATTATAGGATGTCTGCGAAAAACTAGATTTTTAGGTTTCATAATTTCTATGAAAACTGTGCTGGGAATATATAAAAAGTATGTAAGTGCCCGAATTCCAGTTCTAAACTACATAATGGCTTCCAAGTTTTATCAGGATCACCTTGAAACGTTTTTCAGTGCGATCAGTTTGCAACGGGGATTGAAAAATAATCGTCACACAATTTCGAAGTGCCAAAAAAAGATTATTAATTTATAATGAAATTGAAGAGTTCAGTTTTTTGAATTGTGCTGATTTTGACAATCTTCAAATTTGAAGCGTAACAAAAATGCTTTGGAAGAATGCAACTTTTCTTCCGCAACTTGCGCTCTGTTGTGAACTGCGATGACTGTAAAGCAGCCTTAACTACAACAAACGAAAAAACAGGATTAATAAAATTTAAGAATTTTGGGACACATTCAAGTATAATAACTTATTTCAACCATTGAAAGAGCCATATCTGTGCAGAACAACTGAGCGTTTTAGTCAAGAATGTGGAAAAGTTTTGGGAATAAAACACGAATATAATGGTACTCATGACCACAAGAATTATAGAAAAATTTTGAATTATATTTTTCTAAATTTAAATGAGCATATGTTGGAAACAGATGCAGCTGATAATCATGTTAACAAGTTTATAAAATTAACAGGTTTTAAATATTTAAGCATTAGAATGTATACCACAGTTAATTCACACAATGAAATCATTCACAAAGACCAACACATGGGAGACTGACAAAATTAATATTGTTTAAGGGACAATAATCGCTAGATTTCTACACCCTTGATTTTAAATTGTCAGAACTAACATTTTGTGCAAAAAAAAAAAAAGTTAGGAAGGTGGGGAGGGAGGAGTCAAACAACCATTCATGTAGTTTATAACTGGGCTGAAAAGTAACAAAGGAATTTATTTTCTGAGCACTTAAAAAAAACAAAAACAAAAAAAACTGAAGTTAACTAAAAATCACGAACAAACTAAAGTTTCGTGTTTGCTTAATATATTACTGGGGTGTAAAGCATGCAAATACTGTTTAATTAAACAGATATTCGATTCTATTTACATTTGTATTTCTAATTGATTTAGGGTTTTACATATGATTTTATGAAAATTGTTTCACTGGTTTCAAAAGTTGTGGAAAAAGTACACGTTGAATCTTTATTTGTATTTGAAAAATTTGATTTAAATAAAATAAAATTTAGAAGGTTAATTTTTGTTGAAGGTTTTTTTTTGTGTTTTATATTTAACATTGAAGACATATTTAAAGGCCCTTGAAAAAAAAAAAGTTTAAATAGCTTATAAATCTGCACAAAAGTGATGATGGATGAATATCTAAATAGACCATTCCATGAAAAAGTTGCTATTTTGTCTTACATTTCATTAAAAAGTGATAACTTAAAAAGGTAATGAACAAAATTTTTTGCTTAAGTACACACATACATTTGTGATTTCTTAATAAAAAAATTTTTTGTTCATTCACCTTTTAATTATTACTCTTAATGAAACATATGAGCTATCACGTGCGAACAAAGTGTCCACTTTTTCCGGAAATGCGCTTTGATTTCCATTATTGATCGCGGCAAAAAGCGATCCTCTTCGATAAGGGAAAGAGTTTCTTGTGAGGGGTGTCCCATGATCACGTGATGTCCAATGGGGGATGTGGATGCGCTATGAGGAGAAAAGCGGGAAAAAGGCACATCTATTCCATTACTCCATTTTGAGGTCTATGCTCAAAACTGACAGTGAGCAATTTGCCAATCCTTGACACACACACACACACAAAAAAAAAAGAGCTCCTTAATTTCTCAAAGAACTTAAAAAAAAAATAATATTGAATTTTAATATGAAAACTCAACACCCAACACAGTACAGAACCTTTTATCCCAGGTCCAGAAAAACAGGGAAATATATAGATAAAAATAGCAAATCAAACATCCTAAAGGGGGCCATTGAAAAAAAAAAGGCATTTAG